>NC_057796.1:440762126-440769286 GCF_018294505.1 Triticum aestivum
CCGTGCTGGCCTCGCCCACGCCGGCCTGGCGACCTGGCAGGTCCGCCGCCCTCCCCCGCGCCCCTGGGCATGCGCCTGCTCGGGCTGCGCCCAGCGCCCGCACCCGAGTCACCTGTTCGGGCAGCCCCCGCGGCACCTGAACCCACTATGGCCCTTATGGCCTATGACATATGGGCCCCGCCCACAGAACAAAAGAAAAGGATTTAAAAATAATAATAATAATAATAAATTTAATTAATTAATTAACTTAATTAATCATGTTTAGTTAACCTAATGAACTATTGTTAATTAATTAAACGGTAATTAGATTAGTTAAATCCTAATTAGAATAAACAGAGTATGACATGCGGGACCCACACGTCAGATTGGCCCAGTCAACGCCCTGTTGACTGCTGACGTCACTATTCTGGATAATGTTGAATTAAAATAATTAAATAAATTCTGAAAATGATTAAAACTTTAGAAAAACATAGAAAATAAACCGTAGCTCAGATGAAAATGTTTTCTACATGAAAGTTGCTCAGAACGACGAGGCGAATCCGGATACGCAGCCCGTTCGTCTGCCACACATCCCTAGCATAGCGAACACGCAACTTTCCCCCTCCGGTTCATTGGTCCGAAAACGCAAAACACCGGGGATACTTTCCCGGATGTTCCCCCCTTCGCCGGTATCACTTCCTACCGCGTTAGGTCATACCTAGCACCGCTCATTGTCATGTCATGCATGTGTTTGCATTATATTTATTGTTTCTTCCCCCACTTCTCTCGCTAGAAACCGAGACTGACGCCGCTACTGGTACCCCGATCGACTACGTTGTTGACGACCCCTCCTTGCTAGAGCAACCAGGTAAGCCCCCCCCCCTTGATCACCAGATATCGCCTATTCCTTCTCTCTACTTCTTGCATTAGAGTAGTGTAGCATGTTACTGCTTTCGGTTAATCCTATTCTGCTGCATAGCCTGTCATTGTTGCTACCCTTACCTGCAATCCTAAATGCTTAGTATAGGATGCTAGTATCCATCAGTGGCCCTACATTCTTGTCCGTCTGCCATGCTATACTATCGGGCCGTGATCACTCGGGAGGTGATCACGGGTATATACATACATACTATACAGGTGGTGACTAAAGTCGGGTTGGCTCGTTGAGTACCCGCACGTGATTCCGATGTGGGGGCTGAAAGGACAGGTGGTTCCATCCAGGTAGTGGTGGGCCTAAGTTCCCGACGGCCCCCGACTGTTACTTTGTGGCGGAGCGACAGGGCAGGTTGAGACCACCTATGTGAGAGGTGGGCCTGGCCCTGGTCGGCGTCCGCGGTTACTTCATAATAACACGCTTAACGAGATCTTAGTATTTGATCTGAGTTGGGTCGTTGACCTTATACGCACTAACCGCCACGTGGGACAAGATATGGGCAACCGGCGTCGTGGTATCAGCCGAAGCTCTTTTTGACGTCAGCGACTGAGCGGCGCGCGCCGCATTGGACCATAAGCCCGCGCTTGTATTAAGGGTGCTAGGTCTGCTTCCGGCCGCCTTCGCAACATGCAGGTGTGCAATGGGCGATGGGCCCAGACCCCTGCGCGCATAGGATTTAGACCGGCGTGCTGACCTTTCTATTGAGCCTAGGTAGGGCTGCGACGTGTTGATCTCCCGAGGCCGGACATGACCCAGGAAAGTGTGCCCGGCCAAAGGGATCGAGCGTGTCGGGTAATGTGGTGCACCCCTGCAGAGAAGTTGATCTATTCGAATAGCCGTGTCCACGGTCACAGGCGACCCGGAGTTGTACCTTGACCTTATGACAACTAGAACCGGATACTAAATAAAAACACACCCTTCCGAGTGCCAGATATAACCCGGTGATCGCTCTCTAGCAAGGCGACGAGGAGAGGATCGCCGGGTAGGATTATGCTATGCGATGCTACTTGGTGAACTTACCATCTACTCTCTTCTACATGCTGCAAGATGGAGGCTGCCAGAAGCGTAGTCTTTGACAGGACTAGCTATCCCCCTCTTATTCTGGCTTTCTGCAGTTCAGTCCACCGATATTGCCCCTTTACACAGATACCCATGCATAAGTAGTGTAGATCCTTGCTTGCGAGTACTTTGGATGAGTACTCACGGTTGCTTTTCTCCCTCTTTCCCCTTTCCTTTTTACCTGGTTGTCGCAACCAGAGGTTGGTGCCCAGGAACCAGACGCCACCGTCGACGACGACCCCTACTACACCAAGGGTGCCTACTACTACGTTCAGGCCGCCGATGACTAGGAGTAGTTAGGAGGATCCCACGCAGGAGGCCTGCGCCTCTTTCGATCTGTATCCCAGTTTGTGCTAGCCATCTTATGGCAACTTGTTTAACTTATGTCTGTACTCAGATATTGCTGCTTCCGCTGACTCTTCTATGATCGAGCACTTGTATTCGAGCCCTCGAGGCCCCTGGCTTGTATTATGATGCTTGTATGACTTATTTATGTTTTTAGAGTTGTGTTGTGATATCTTCCCGTGAGTCCCTGATCTTGATCGTACACGTTTGCGTGCATGATTAGTGTACGATTGAATCGGGGGCGTCACAAGTTGGTATCAGAGCCGACTGCCTGTAGGAATCCCCCTTCCACACTCCTTGGCCGAAGTTGAGTCTAGTCGGTGAAAATTGTTTTACTAACTTGGCTGTGCGGCCCATGGGCCCATGTCGCCATTGGGTGGTATTAGGATCTTTTATTCCCCGTTTATACTCTGGGACTCTGATCTCTTTTCTATTCGGGTTAAATGAATTTTACAAAATAACATTAGGATCTCGTGATCACTTTCACCCGGAGAGCACCTTATTACTGATGATCGTCTGCTGCACCAGAAGATTTCGAAGATACTCTATGATGTTCTCTCGAGACTTTGTGCCATCGCTTTTGCAATTCTCATCCATCGATAAACCTCTATGGATAACCACGTACACTTGTCATTCGTACAATCATTCCACGTTGATCTTGTAATTATAAGATACCTCGAAATCCTCTCTATTGTTTCGAGAATCCTTTGTGCCTACTGCCTTGTGGTTCTTTACCGCATGAACACCCCTAAGGATAATCCCTCGCATTTATCAAGTATCTGTTCAACTCCAGTTGTTCATGTGTTTCACTAAGGCCTTCGAAATAATATTCGATCTTCCGAATTCCTTAGCAGCTTATTGCTCTTGAAATTCTTGCTTGCTTGCATTATGGTTAATCCCATAAGTATAGTAATCTTATTGGCAACCTTTGTCACTATCATTTGGGGTCCACTGATTCAATATGTTACGAATGCTCGCAATCCTCAATCATATCCTAGAATTCATCCTTTTGGCTCAGACGTCATTTTTAAACATGAGTTGAATCTCGACCAATCAAATTGTTGTCGATTTTACCCCTAAGCTTACTCAACTTATCCATCCTTAATCAGAGCGTTTGCTTCTGATCCTTTGATTTGGAAATCATAATTCCTTTACATGTGAGCTTTGAATTAGCCAGTTGCTTCTATAATCCAATACCTTTGCATTGTTTCTTCCTCTGGTTGTGTGCCGATACTCACATCAGCTTCGCTATGGACCGTCCGGTCCTTTGTTGAAATATCATCCGACAGTGTCCTTCGTCTACAAAAACCTCGAGAAATTCTTTCCCTGATACATAATGCCTTCGGTAAATTGTATCCTCTCGTTTTGTCACCCATCCTCTACTATCGAGCTGGTGATATTTATTCTTGAAGCTTGTGGCATATGTTCCTAAGATGCCCCGATGGGTTGAACCAACACCTTTACTATTCTGTGTGAACCCGAAAGATTTCACGGTTCATACTTATCTGGTATTGCACCAGGTAAAACTTTCAACAACTAATGTCAATTTTCGAAAAAGACGAGAAGTGAATGAAAGGTTATGCATTGAAGAAGTGGGAGTCGACCTTGAACTTTGTGTTCATGCCCATGGACACGATGTAGATCTTATCATTAAAGCCTCTCTTAAATCTTTTTTTCCTTGGTATAAGTTTATCTTATATCTGGGATCTGGCCTTTTGCAATCGTGGTTCCGACCATGTTCTCCTTTAAATACCATTTCTCATGCAAGTATAATCACTTGTCTTCTGCAGAGCAATACCCCAGTCCAACCTCTACTTTGGTCTGTCATCGAGTATTACTCCATGGTATCTCGAGATTATCACGGAATTGCATAACTTCTTATGAGTTCTCCATCAAGTACTACATTCTCACTAATTCCAAAATTTTCACGGGCTCTGTGTTATTAACACTCAAGGACACCGATAACTAAATCAAGTCCACACCGCGATTAAACAACTCTTAGTAAACCTCTTTACTTATGAGTTTGTACTCAATCACGTTATTCCTAGCCTGATCGGTTGTATCATTCGCATGCTGATTTTAACTGTGCTACCTGGTCCTTAATTCCCGGAGCACCACTTTCGGCAATGAGCTAAGCTTACATCGATCTTCCTCGGCATATCATTTCGCCTTGGACAGCAAGCTTGATTTCAAGTTTGTACTGTACTAGTGGTTTCAATAACCTTTCGCTCCATCATTCATTTGACTTGATGTCATCGCCGATCGATTACATCTTCATGAAATCTCGCGACAAATGTGTCGTGAACATCATCAACATTCTGAGCTCTTCCAAGATATCTATCGAATTCTTGATGAGAAATACCACCCTTTGCTCTCGATGATTTGTGTTATCATCGACCACTTTATTGCCTTTCATTCAACACAAACTTGTTCGTGTTTTGTGTTATACCTTGAGATCCTTGCTATCCATCAATTATTCTTCTTTACCTTGGAGCATTACCACCTTTTATGCCAGGAATGTCGTGAGAAATTCAGCATCCTTAAGAATTCTTGATACAAGTGATACTTATTACCATCACCATTCTTTTCTTGGTCCCCGTGTTGTTTCTAACCGAAATACCAACAAATGGTCTGTGATGTGTAAACTCTAAAATTCTAGCAACCCTATTGCTTTGAAGTTATTGGTCTATAGTTTCATTCTTAGTCTATTGTTTATTGAATCATCATTCGAACATCGATCGTGCTACCTAGTCCAGATTCCTGGGTGCACCTTTCTATCATTGTTCAGTTGTGTATGTTTCCCTCGAGCCTACATCATTATATCATTTGATCTGACTAATGTTATCTCCTTGTTCACATAATTGTGGAGATCCATCTTTTGGAAATCTCGATGAATGGTCGCTGAGTCCATCAGCCACCTCCTCATCCTCTCCTTGGTTTAATGATGAACTCTTGTTTTGGAACTCGCTTCCATAGCTCTTTTCCCGAGAATCTTACATTGTCATCTCATCAATTTGTGTCGCACCTTCTCTTCTCAGACATCCTAAGTCTGAGGTACCCTGACACCAATCAGATCTGAATCTCGGTCAGATATGATGGTTGGAACATATTTTCAAGAGTTATAACATTGATCCTCATATGACCTGGTAAGGTGATGTCATGCCCAGCACACCTGGCCGGAGGACCTACTGTTATAGTTTCCTTATTAGCAAGGTTATCCTTTCTTCCATGAGGAAATTGTAAGACTTATTCTACAAGTTGTTCCTGATGGATCCTTCCTGTATCCAAAGTCTGACCTTTGCTTGAAGACCATGTCAATGCTATCTCGAAGCATGTCTGTGGTAATTCGATTTTCAATAAGAGCAATTGTAGCACAATGCTAGATTTTATTTATCAATTATCCTAACACCGTTGTATGGGTAATGTCATGAAATTCCTCTCCCCTTACCTAAATGGTTTTCTACCTTCTATCCTGCCGTGGATGTCATGCTCTGCTTATCCTTGGGAAGGATATACCCCTGAATTATGTGTTTAAACACATTTTTCCTTTCTGTTGTTCCGTTTTTCTGATAAGTACATTTTCCTTTCCATTGTTTTGTTTAACCTTCTCGAGGTTTATATGATCTAAGCAGTAATAAGTCACTCCTTTTGTAAGCACCTTGGCGTACAACTCTGTCAGTAAGAACCTGTTACTATTGGTGATGACATTCCGGTAACCACCGATGGACGAGAACTTTACCTATTGGTCCGCCTCGTTCAACGAGCGGGAAGATGGTTCTCTTCGTCCCTCGCCCTTGGTACCGACGTTGTTGCCGACATAACTGACAGGCTATCCTCTGACATGCCTTCTATCATGATCGTGCAAAATGACAGCGCCCTCCCTTCTTTTAACCCACATGGTTGGCCCATAACCCACAGTTCCACAGGATCAAAACCTGACTCTCCTGTACATCCCTGTTTCGAAGTTATCCCTTGTGCTTCGTTTCGTATGTAATTCTCGAGCCACCATCCTAGTGATCAATTCTGGTATCGAACACAATACTTATTCCAGTTGCTCCGAACCCCTTTCACAATCTGTTTCAGGCAACGAATGATTGCCTATCCGATTGAAACTCTTATTCCACCTTCTTACCTTGCTCTCGATATTTTCTTAAGTTTCAATTCGAGACTTACTTTCCGCCACCTTCCCCGATGTTATCGACTAGATAGTCAACCTGGCAGAGATCCGTTCTTCCGGAATACCCCCCTTATTCTGTCGTAAGTGCGATGGAGTTCCCGAAGAAAGGACGACAACTTCATCATGATGCATTGATGCATAGGAATGAAGAAATCAACGCTATGGATCGACCTCTTCGAGAAAAGCAACAAAGACCGAGAAGACTCGATAGAATTTCGTAACCACACCTTTCCCCTTACTCTACCTCTTAAATCTCGGGACGAGATTTCTTGTAGTGGAGCAGAATTGTGACGCCCGGCTAATTAAGCTACAGTGAACCTATGATAATGATGCCACGTCACCTCCGTAACCGTTGCTAATCTCTCGTTAGTTCAAAACTGGTTCACAAATCAAATTCAAAATATGGCAAACCACAAAACTTTTCAAACATGAAAACAAAAATGTTCGGTTAGTGACAAATATTACATAGGTAATTATTGCGAAGAAAATACTTTTTAGTAAATGTCTAAATATTTTAAGGTGAATTAAAACGGAAAGGAAAATAAATAAAAGAAAACGAACAAAGGACCAGCCCCCCTGCTGGGCCGTAAGGCCCAGCTGGCCAGCAAGCCGGCCGACCCCGCCCCTGGCCTATATGGCCTACCTCTCCATCCCCCGAACCCTAGA
>NC_057796.1:440769455-440785697 GCF_018294505.1 Triticum aestivum
CCCCCTCGCTCCACACGCGCTGCCACACACGTGCGCTAGCGCAGGGCAGCGTCCCGCCTCACCCTGTGCGCCTCCTACCTCCCGCCGGCGTCGCCTCACCTCCCAGCCAACGCGGTCGCCGGATCATCGTCGCCCCGTCCTCATCCCCCTCCCCGATCCAGAACAGGTTCGGGGCACGACCTCAACGCTGCATCGAACCGCGACGCCCGCCGCTCGACCCTGTCGCCCCCGGACCGCTCCCTCGCCGGACCTCCTCCTCTATGTCGCCGTCGTCCCCGTCCTCCTCCCCAAAGGCTCCATCGAGCCTCGCCGACCCTCGTCCCTGCAACGCCGGTGAGGCAACGGCCTCCCTCTCCTCTTCTCCCCCTCTCTGTTGCACGTCGCCGTGCCGCTTCCGAGCTCACACTCCGCCGCGGCCTCTACCTTCGACCGTAGCCGGCCGCGTACGCGCCGCTGCCCGCCTTTCCTTCTGCCTCCACCACTGATCGCGCCAGCGGCCCTCCTCCTCGCGCTCACTGAGCCGCCCCTAGCCTCGCCCGCGCGCGTCGGCCGCCCCCTAGACTCCAAGCCTTGCGTGCTGGCCGTGCGCCCCGTACCACTGGCTGCTGCCCGCCGCACCCGCTCTGCACCGCGCCTCGAGCACCCCCTGCTGCAGCCCTGCCGCGCGCCCATGCGCGCCCGCCCCCATGGGGCCGTGCGCACCGCCGCTCGCTCACCGGCCGGCCCGTGCTGGCCTCGCCCACACTGGCCTGGCGACCTGCCAGGTCCGCCGCCCTCCCCCGCGCCCCTGGGCATGCGCCCGCTCAGGCTGCGCCCAGCGCCCTGCTACCTCTTGAGCACTGCGTTGGTTTTCCCTTGAAGAGGAAAGGGTGATGCAGCAAAGTAGCGTAAGTATTTCCCTCTGTTTTTGAGAACCAAGGTATCAATCCAGTAGGAGGCCACGCACGAGTCCCTCACACCTACACAAACAAATAAATCCTCGCAACCAACGCGATAAGGGGTTGTCAATCCCTACACGGTCACTTACGAGAGTGAGATCTGATAGATATGATAAGATAATATTTTTGGTATTTTTATGATAAAGATGCAAAGTAAAGAAAGTAAAATAAAAACGGCAAAAGCAATAGCTAAGTGTTGGAAGATTAATATGATGGAAAATAGACCCGGGGGCCATAGGTTTCACTAGTGGCTTCTCTCGAGAGCATAAGTATTTACGGTGGGTGAACAAATTACTGTTGAACAATTGACAGAATTGAGCATAGCTATGAGAATATCTAGGTATGATCATGTATATAGGCATCACGTCCGAGACAAGTAGACCGACTCCTGCCTGCATCTACTACTATTACTCCACACATCGACCGCTATCCAGCATGCATCTAGAGTACTAAGTTCATAAGAACAGAGTAACGCCTTAAGCAGGATGACATGATGTAGAGCGATAAAATCATGCAATATGATAAAAACAGCATCGTGTTAGCCTCGATGGCAACAATACTATACGTGCCTTGCTGCCCCTACTGTCACTGGGAAAGGACACCGCAAGATTGAACCCAAAGCTAAGCACTTCTCCCATTGCAAGAAAGATCAATCTAGTAGGCCAAACCAAACTGATAATTCGAAGAGACTTGCAAAGATAACCAATCATACATAAAAGAATTCAGAAGATTCAAATATTGTTCATAGATAAAGTTGATCATAAACCCACAATTCATCGGTCTCAACAAACACACCGCAAAAGAAGATTACATCAAATAGATCTCCACAAGAGAGGGGGAGAACATTGTATTGAGATCCAAAAAGAGAGAGGAAGCCATCTAGCTAATAACTATGGACCCGAAGATCTGAGGTAAACTACTCACACATCATCGGAGAGGCTATGGTGTTGATGTAGAAGCCCTCCGTGATTGATGCCCCCTCCGGCGGAGCTCCGGAACAGGCCCCAAGATGGGATCTCACGGGTACAGAAGGTTGAGGCGGTGGAATTAGGTTTTTGGCTCCGTATCTGGTAGTTTGGGGGTACGTAGGTATATATAGGAGGAAGGAGTACGTCGGTGGAGCAACGTGGGGCCCACAAGGGTGGAGGGCGCGCCCAGGGGGGATAGGCGTGCCCCCTACCTCGTGGCTTCCTGGTAGCTTTCTTGACGTAGGGTCCAAGTCCTCTGGATCACGTTCGTTCCGAAAATCACGTTCCCGAAGGTTTCATTCTGTTTGGACTCCGTTTGATATTCTTTTTCTGCGAAACTCTGAAATAGGCAAAGAAAACAACAATTCTGGGCTGGGCCTCCGGTTAATAGGTTAGTCCCAAAAATAATATAAAAGTGTATAAAGCCCAATAATGTCCAAAACAGAAGATAATATAGCATGGAGCAATCAAAAATTATAGATACGTTGGAGACGTATCAAGCATCCCCAAGCTTAATTCCTGCTCGTCCTCGAGTAGGTAAATGATAAAAACAGAATTTTTGATGTGCAATGCTACTGGCATAATTTCAATGTAATTCTTCTTAATTGTGGTATGAATATTCAGATCCGAAAGATTCAAGATAAAAGTTCAATATTGACATAAAAATAATAATACTTCAAGCATACTAACTAAGCAATTATGTCCTCTCAAAATAACATGGCCAAAGAAAGTTCATCCCTACAAAATCATATAGTTTAGTCATGCTCCATTTTCGTCACACAAGAATGCTCTCATCATGCACAACCCCGATGACAAGCCAAGCAATTGTTTCATACTTTAGTAATCTCAAACTTTTTCAACCTTGACGCAATACATGAGCGTGAGCCATGGATATAGCACTATGGGTGGAATAGAATATGATGTTATGTGGAGAAGACAAAAAAGGAGAAAGTCTCACATCAACGAGGCTAATCAATGAGCTATGGAGATGCCCACCGATTGATGTTAATGCAAGGAGTAGGGATTGCCATGCAACGGATGCACTAGAGCTATAAATATATGAAAGCTAAACAAAAGAAACTAAGTGGGTGTGCATCCAACTTGCTTGCTCACGAAGACCTAGGGCACTTGAGGAGGCCCATTGTTGGAATATACAATCCAAGTTCTATAATGAAAAATTCCCACTAGTATATGAAAGTGACAAAACAAGAGACTCTCTATCATGAAGATTATGGTGCTACTTGGAAGCACAAGTGTGGTAAAAGGATAGTAACATTGTCCCTTCGCTCTTTTTCTCTCATTTTTTTGGGCCTTCTTTTTTTTTATGGCCTTTCTCTTTTTTTTATTCCTCACTTGGGACAATGCTCTAGAAAATGATGATCATCACACTTCTATTTATTTACAACTCGATACTAGAACAAAGTATGACTCTATATGAATGCCTCCGGCGGTGTACCGGGATATGCAATGAACCAAGAGTGACATGTATGAAAGAATTATGAACAGTGGCTTTGCCACAAATACTATGTCAACTACATGATCATGCAAAGCAATATGACAATGATGAACGTGTCATGATAAACGGAATGGTGGAAAGTTGCATGGCAATATATCTCGGAATGGCTATGGAAATGCCATAATAGGTAGGTATGGTGGCTGTTTTGAGGAAGATATAAGGATGTTTATGTGTGAAAGAGCGTATCATATCATGGGGTTTGGATGCACCGGCGAAGTTTGCACCAACTCTCAATGTGGGAAAGGGCAATGCACGGTACCGAAGAGGATAGCAATGGTGGAAAGGTGAGAGTGCGTATAATCCATGGACTCAACATTAGTGATACAGAACTCACATACTTATTGCAAAAATCTATAAGTCATCAAAAACCAAGCACTACGCGCATGCTCCTAGGGGGATAGATTGGTAGGAAAAGACCATCGCTCGTCCCCGACCGCCACTCATAAGGAGGACAATCAAAGAACACCTCATGTTTCAAATTTGTTACATAACGTTTACCATACGTGCATGCTACGGGACTTGCAAACTTCAACTCAAGTATTTCTCAAATTCACAACTACTCAACTAGCACAACTTTAATATCGCTACCTCCATGTCTCAAAACAATCATCAAGCACCAAACTTCTCTTAGTATTCAACACACTCATAAGAAAGTTTTTACTAATCTTGAATACCTAGCATATTAGGATTATTTAAGCAAATTACCATGCTATTTAAGACTCTCAAAATAATCTAAGTGAAGCATGAGAGATCAATAGTTTCTATAAAACAAATCCACCACCGTGCTCTAAAAGATATAAGTGAAGTACTAGAGCAAAAACTATATAACTCAAAACATATAAGTGAAGCACATAGAGTATTCTAATAATTTCCGAATCATGTGTGTCTCTCTCAAAAGGTGTGTACATCAAAGATGAATGTGGTAAACTAAAAAAATAAAGACTCAAATAATACAAGAGGCTCCAAGAAAAACACATATCATGTGGTGAATAAAAATATAGCTCCAAGTAAAGTTACCGATGGAAGTAGACGAAAGAGGGGATGCCTTCCGGGGCATCCCCAAGCTTTGGCTTTTAGGTGTCCTTAGATTATCTTGGGGGTGCCATGGGCATCCCCAAGCTTAGGCTCTTGCCACTCCTTGTTCCATAATCCATCAAATCTTTCACCCAAAACTTGAAAACTTCACAACACAAAACTCAGCAGAAAACCTCGTGAGCTCCGTTAGCGAAAGAAAACAAAAGACCACTTCAAGGTACTGTAATGAACTCATTCTTTATTTATATTGGTGTTAAACCTACTGTATTCCAACTTCTCTATGGTTTATAAACTATTTTACTAGCCATAGATTCATCAAAATAAGCAAACAACACACGAAAAACAGAATATGTCAAAAACAGAACAGTCTGTAGTAATCTGTAACTAACGCAAACTTCTGGAACTCCAAAAAATCAGAAAAAATAGGAAGACCTATACAATTTGTTTATTGATAAGCAGCAATTGGAATCAATATTTTATCACGTTCTGGTGATTTTTAACAATTATTTTCGTGAACAGAAAATTTCTGGAATTTTTTGCAAGATCAAATAACTATCATCCAAGAAGATCCTATAGGTTTAACTTGGCACAAACACTAATTAAACATAAAAACACATCTAACTAGAGGCTAGAACAAATATTTATTCCTAAACAGAAGCAAAAAGCAAAAAACTAAAAATAAAATTGGGTTGCCTCCCAACAAGCGCTATCGTTTAACACCCCTAGCTAGGCATTGGTAATTCTAACGACGCTCACATCAAAGACAAGAATTGAAGCGCAAAGAGAGCATCATGAAACACGTGACAAACACATCTAAGTCTAACATACTTCCTATGCACAGGCATCTTATAGGCAAACAAATGATCATAGCAAGCAAAAACTAGCATATGCAAGGAAGAAGAAAGAGACGATAGCAATCTCAACATGACGAGAGGTAATTTAGTAACACGAAAATTTCTACAACCATATTTTCCTCTCTCATAATAATTACATGTAGGATCATAAGCAAATTCAATAATATAGCTATCATATAAAATATTTTCAACACGATCCTCATGCATGCAAAGTTGACACTCTTCCGAAATAGTGGGATTAACATTAACTAAAGTCATGACCTCTCCAAACCCACTTTTATCAAAAATTTCATAAGATTGAATATTCTCCAAATATGTGGGATCTAAAGTTGACACTCTTCCAAACCCACTTTCAATAATATTGCAAACACTATTATCAATTTCATATTCATCATGGGGCTTAAATAAATTTTCAAGATCAAAAGAAGAAACACCCCAATCATGATCATTGCAACAAGTAGTAGACATAGCAAAACTAGCATCCCCAAGCTTAGGGTTTTGCATATTATTAGCACAATTGACATTATGAAAATTTATAGTAAAATTTTTGCAATCATGCTTTTCATCGAAGGAACTACCAAGTATGGGTGCATTAGCAACGACCTCATGTTTAACGTAAGGAACTATAGCAAATTCATCTTCATAAATATTGGCATCATGGCCACAAGGATAGCAAGCATCATGTTCATCAAGGGATATTTCAATCAAATCATCGGAATCATAATTATCTATAGATTCGTGCATATCATTATTTTCTTTAGAAGAAACGGTCATTCTTTCAATAAATTCTTTGACATAGACATTATGAGCATAGTTTTCATAGCAATATTCAAGTATGTCAAGATTTTCATATTCGTAAAGAGTAGTATCATACTTTTCAAGCAAAGAAGCAACTTCAAAAGAACCCTTAAAAGCAACAAATTCTTCAATTTGTTCAATATCATAGTAGCTATAAACACCCTTTGCATAAGAAGATAAGATTTCATTTTCATTAAACTCACATAGGTAGGGGAGGTGTTTTTTAGGGTTCTTAGAGCAACAAGTAATATCACAAATTTCACAAAGATTCCAAGCATAACACAGCAATTTGTTTATTTGTTTCCATAAGATTCTCCCTTTTTCAGACAAACGGTGACGCACAAAATGAGCATGCTCAGCTAAAGATTTGCCATCAACTAGGCTAGTTGGGGTTTCAGCACAAGCGCATAAGGATCGAAGATGATCCAAGTAGAACACTTTAAGTGGATCCATATCAATAGATTTTTAGCAAGCAAAGATGCAAGAAAATAGAAGGCACATGGCAACACAAGCAAGCGAAAAAGACGCGAACGGAAAAGAGAGGGCGAATAAAATGGCAAGGGTGAAGTGGGGGAGAGGAAAACGAGAGGCAAATGGCAAATAATGTAATGCGGGAGATAAGGGTTTGTGATGGGTACTTGGTATGTTGACTTTTGCGTAGACCTCCCCGGCAACGGCGCCAGAAATCCTTCTTACTACCTCTTGAGCACTGCGTTAGTTTTCCCTTGAAGAGGAAAGGGTGATGCAGCAAAGTAGCGTAAGTATTTCCCTCAGTTTTTGAGAACCAAGGTATCAATCCAGTAGGAGGCCACGCACGAGTCCCTCACACCTACACAAACAAATAAATCCTCGCAACCAACGGGATAAGGGGTTGTCAATCCCTACACGGTCACTTACGAGAGTGAGATCTGATAGAGATGATAAGATAATATTTTTGGTATTTTTATGATAAAGATGCAAAGTAAAGAAAGTAAAATAAAACGGCAAAAGAAATAGCCAAGTGTTGGAAGATTAATATGATGGAAAATAGACCCGGAGGCCATAGGTTTCACTAGTGGCTTCTCTCGAGAGCATAAGTATTTACGGTGGGTGAACAAATTACTGTTGAACAATTGACAGAATTGAGCATAGCTATGAGAATATCTAGGTATGATCATGCATATAGGCATCACGTCCGAGACAAGTAGACCGACTCCTGCCTGCATCTACTACTATTACTCCACACATCGACCGCTATCCAGCATGCATCTAGAGTACTAAGTTCATAAGAACAGAGTAACGCCTTAAGCAAGATGACATGATGTAGAGGGATAAAATCATGCAATATGATAAAAACACCATCTTGTTATCCTCGATGGCAACAATACTATACGTGCCTTGCTGCCCCTACTGTCACTGGGAAAGGACACCGCAAGATTGAACCCAAAGCTAAGCACTTCTCCCATTGCAAGAAAGATCAATCTAGTAGGCTAAACCAAACTGATAATTCGAAGAGACTTGCAAAGATAACCAATCATACATAAAAGAATTCAGAAGATTCAAATATTGTTCATAGATAAAGTTGATCATAAACCCACAATTCATCGGTCTCAACAAACACACCGCAAAAGAAGATTACATCAAATAGATCTCCACAAGAGAGGGGGAGAACATTGTATTGAGATCCAAAAAGAGAGAGGAAGCCATCTAGCTAATAACTATGGACCCGAAGATCTGAGGTAAACTACTCACACATCATCGGAGAGGCTATGGTGTTGATGTAGAAGCCCTCCGTGATTGATGCCCCCTCCGGCAGAGCTCCGGAACAGGCCCCAAGATGGGATCTCACGGGTACAGAAGGTTGAGGCGGTGGAATTAGGTTTTTGGCTCCGTATCTGGTAGTTTGGGGGTACGTAGGTATATATAGGAGGAAGGAGTACGTCGGTGGAGCAACGTGGGGCCCACGAGGGTGGAGGGCGCACCCAGGGGGGATAGGCGCGCCCCCTACCTCGTGGCTTCCTGGTAGCTTTCTTGACATAGGGTCCAAGTCCTCTGGATCACGTTCCCGAAGGTTTCATTCCGTTTGGACTCCGTTTGATATTCTTTTTCTGCGAAACTCTGAAATAGGCAAAAAAAAAGCAATTCTGGGCTGGGCCTCCGGTTAATAGGTTAGTCCCAAAAATAATATAAAAGTGTATAATAAAGCCCAATAATGTCCAAAACAGAAGATAATATAGCATGGAGCAATCAAAAATTATAGATATGTTGGAGACGTATCACGCCCGCACCCGCGTCGCCTGTTCGGGCAGCCCCCGTGGCACCCAAACCCACTATGGCCCTTAGGGCCTATGACATATGGGCCCCGCCCACAGAACAAAAAACAAAGGATTTAAAAAAAATTAATTAAGTAAATAAGTAAATTAATTAACTTAATTAATCCTGTTTATTTAACCTAATTAACTATTGTTAATTAATTAAACAGTAATTAGATTAGTTAAATCCTAATTAGAATAAACAGAGTATGACATGCGGGACCCACACGTCAGATTGACCCAGTCAACGCACTGTTGACTGCTGTCATCATGATGACGTCAGCATACACTATGGATAATGTTGAATTAAAATAATTAAATAAATTCTGAAAATGATTAAAACTTTAGAAAAACATAGAAAATAAACCGTAGCTCAGATAAAAATGTTTTCTACATGAAAGTTGCTCAAAACGACGAGGCGAATCCGGATACGCAGCCCGTTCGTCTGCCACACATCCATAGCATAGCGAACACGCAACTTTCCCCCTCCGGTTCATCTGTCCGAAAACGCAAAACACCGGGGATACTTTCCCGGATGTTCCCCCCTTCGCCGATATCAGTTCCTACCGCGTTAGGGCACACCTAGCACCGCTCATTGTCATGACATGCATCGTCATGCATGTGTTTGCATTATATTTATTGTTTCTTCCCCCTCTTCTATCGCTAGACACCGAGACTGATGCCGCTGCTGGTACCCCGATCGACTACGTTGTTGACGACCCCTCCTTGCCAGAGCAACCAGGCAAGCCCCCCTTGATCACCAGATATCGCATATTCCTTCTCTCTACTGCTTGCATTAGAGTAGTGTAGCATGTTACTGCTTTCGGTTAATCCTATTCTGCTGCATAGCCTACCATTGTTGCTACAGTTGTTACCCTTACCTGCAATCCTAAATGCTTAGTATAGGATGCTAGTATCCATCAGTGGCCCTACATTCTTGTCCGTCTGCCATGCTATACTATCGGGTCGTGATCACTCGGGAGGTGATCACGGGTATATACATATATACATACATACTATACAGGTGATGACTAAAGTCGGGTCGGCTCGTTGAGTATCCGCACGTGATTTCGATGTGGGGGCTGAAAGGACAGGTGGCTCCATCAAGGTAGTGGTGGGCCTGAGTTCCCGACGGCCCCCGACTGTTACTTTGTGGCGGAGCGACAGGGCAGGTTGAGACCACCTAGGTGAGAGGTGGGCCTGGCCCTGGTCGGCGTCCGTGGTTACTTCATAATAACACGCTTAACGAGATCTTGGTATTTGATCTGAGTTGGGTTGTTGACCTTATACGCACTAACCGCCACGTGGGACAAGATATGGGCAACCGGCGTCGTGGTATCAGCCGAAGCTCTTTTTGACGTCAGCGACTGAGCGGCGCGCGCCGCATTGGACCTGTAGCGACCAGACCTCAAATGGCCTGTGCTGCTGTGCACCAGTGTCATCCCTGGATCAGTAATGCTGACACGCACAGTACAAATGGAGGATTTATAACAGAGTAGCAATCACACACTTATTACATCGAATATCTCCAAAGAGATTAAGTATGATAAACATGGCTTAAGGCCATCTAATAACGATAACAGCGGAAGACTTGGAAGATAAGTGAGTCCATCAACTCCAGCGGCATCACTGAGTATAAGACCACGACCTAAGGCACCTTACTCGTCGTCTGAAAAGTCTGCAACATGAAACGTTGCAGCCCGAAAACGGGTCAGCACATAGAATATGCTGGCAAAGCAACACATAGAGAGCAATGAACAATGATAAGGCTATACTATATGCATATATGGCTGTGGAAAGGCTCTATGGTTACAGTTTTGCGAAAAGCCAATTTTATCCTACTACAAAGGAATAAATTTTATTTAACTATCATGGTGGTTGAAACATTGAGAAGGTACCTCCAACTCAATCCCAATTAAGTAACATCATTAACCCAACAAAATTAATTATAAGTATCACGGTGATGAGATTCAAATGATAATCCAGGTACTAGATACTCAAGTTGTCCATAACCGGGGACACGGCTAATCATGATCAGTTTGTACACTCTGCAGAGGTTTGTGCACTTTTCCCCACAAGACTCGATCGCCTCCGCTTGATTCTCGCACTACATGATGTTTGAGAAACGGATGACCGAGACACAGTCTTTCAGAAACAGTCACTCTCTACTCTGGATGGACCGGTACACCTACTTCCCCTACATCTGCTAGTCCACCTCTTCAAGAGATCCTGTAACCTACTCAGCTATGCTAGAGCCCATAATAGCTTGCGGCTGCACACGGAAGTTTCTAGCATGAATAATCTTATGATCCCTTTGAGCCTGGGTGGCGGACCTTATACATACAGACAACACTGGGTTCTCCAGGTGCCTCAATCCACCCAGATGTGAGTTTTAGTTGCCACCTTAAGTTGAACCATTATTAAACACTCACATCTGTCATGAATATCTCTCAAACCCAATCCACGTCTACGAGCATAGCATGGCAATAATAAAAGCAACGTAGAAGTAACTCCCAAGGGTTTGATAAAGAACAGGTAATAGGTACTACCTCAACTACTTCCCAATACCCATAGTTTAATTAGATCCTAATCATGCAATGTGTTTGAGGAAATAGATCTAATGCAAATAAAACTGGGTATGAACGGGGTATGATCAAAGTGTTACTTGCCTTGCTGATGATCCGCAAAACCTAGCGAGTCGAAGTAACAAGCGGCACACACCGGGTACTCTATCGCAACAAACAAGCACACAATCAGTACTCATCTAATGCACAGGTAAAACTCGAAAGAAAGATCCAACCAGAAAGTTCAACTTAAGAACTCCGGTTTGCAAAAAGAATCAACTCGAAAGAAGCAACGAAAGTCAAACGGCGAAAGAAAGAAACTTCGTTTGCTAATCTGGATCTAGGTCAAATTTTACTGTAGCAAAAACTTGTTTGAGTAGGTTAAACGGAAAGAGAATTTCGATACGAAACTCTAGGCGCTTGAATCACCTGATTCCGATAAACGAGCGAGAAGTTAAACAGATTCGAAGTTTCGATCAGAAATCGAATCTGAGAAAATAACGAGAAAATCCGACGAAAAAGAAAAACGGACGAACGGTTAAATAACGGACGTTCGTTAACAGAGAAAAATCGACGAACGCGTTCGTTGAAACGAACGGTTCGGTGAACGCTCGTGAAATAAGAAAACCGAAAAAAAAACCGATCTAGGGTTTTTTTTAATATGTTCCACGGAAAATATTGCGTAGAAAAATAAATAAAAATCAGAAAAATACGTAATAAATTTTCCCCGTCTAGTTAGAAAATCTAGAATAGGGTGAACATTTTTAAAATCAAAAATAAATATTTTGAAAACATGCATATTTTTAAATGCAATAAAAATTGCAAATAAAATCCAATAAATTCCAAATAATGATTTTAACATTTTTCCTCCAGTATTTCAATATGTTTGGAGAAGTCATATTTTCTCCTCTCGTTTATTTTTAAAAGAAATATTTTACCGGAGAGAAAAAATAATTAAAATCCCAATCCTCGTTTGAAAGTCAAATAAGAAAATTTGAGAAAATCCCCAACTCTCTCCGAGGGTCCTTGAGTTGCTTAGGATTTATCGAGGATTTGTAAAAATGCAATAAAACATGATATGCAAATGATGTCCTATGTATAACATTCCAAATTGAAAATTTGGGATGTTACAGGACCGTAAGCCCACGCTTGTATTAACGGGGCTAGGTCTGCTTCCGGCCGCGTTCGCAACGTGCAGGTGTGCAATGGGCGATGGGCCCAAACCCCTGCGCGCATAGGATTTAGACCGGCGTGCTGACCTCTCTATTGAGCCTAGGTAGGGCTGCGACATGTTGATCTCCCGAGGCCGGACATGACCCAGGAAAGTGTGCCCGGCCAAAGGGATCGAGCGTGTCGGGTAATGTGGTGCACCCCTGCAGGGAAGTTGATCTATTCGAATAGCCGTGTCCACGGTAACAGGCGACCCGGAGTTGTACCTTGACCTTATGACAACTAGAACCGGATACTAAATAAAACACACCCTTCCAAGTGCCATATATAACCCGGTGATCGCTCTCTAGCAGGGCGACGAGGAGAGGATCACCGGGTAGGATTATGCTATGCGATGCTACTTGGTGAACTTACCATCTACTCTCTTCTACATGCTGCAAGATGGAGCCTGCCAGAAGCGTAGTCTTCGACAGGACTAGCTATCCCCCTCTTATTCTGGCTTTCTGCAGTTCAGTCCACCGATATTGCCCCTTTACACAGATACCCATGCATAAGTAGTGTAGATCCTTGCTTGCGAGTACTTTGGATGAGTACTCACGGTTGCTTTTCTCCCTCTTTCCCCCTTTCCTTTTTACCTGGTTGTCACAACCAGAGGTTGGAGCCCAGGAGCCAGACGCCACCGTCGACGACGACCCCCTACTACACCGAGGGTGCCTACTACTACGTTCAGGCCGACGACGACTAGGAGTAGTTAGGAGGATCCCAGGCAGGAGGCCTGCGCCTCTTTCGATCTGTATCCCAGTTTGTGCTAGCCATCTTATGGCAACTTGTTTAACTTATGTATGTACTCAGATATTGCTGCTTCCGCTGACTCGTCTATGATCGAGCACTTGTATTCGAGCCCTCGAGGCCCCTGGCTTGTATTATGATGCTTGTATGACTTTTTATGTTTTTAGAGTTGTGTTGCGATATCTTCCCGTGAGTCCCTGATCTTGATCGTACACGTTTGCGTGCATGATTAGTGTACGATTGAATCGGGGGCGTCACAGGTCCGGACTCAGCAAATTCTTCTTCTTTGGATTCCTCTTCGGCAGCTGAGGTGGTTGAGATGATTGAGTTGGTGGAGGTCCATAATCTTCATCGTACTCAACCTCCTCCGCCTCCCCTTCTTCATGTGTGGCCTCCTCCTCCTCCTCCTCAACCAACCTAGACGACGAGGGAACATGGCTCGATGAGCCAATGTGACCCTGTGTGGCTACAGGCTGATAAGCTTCAACCGACCCAGCTCCAGCACACCCAAGCAGCCCTACTAGCTTGCGACAACGCTTCACAAACTTCTGCACTCACAATGAAACAAGGGCATAATAAGTATCAGGTTTATGATTGCAAGTGAACAAGACACATCTGTTCCGAGGAGGCTGAAATTGTACCTTCATTGTCCCCTCATTTTGTTCTCAGATTGTACGCCCCCGGGGGCATCACCTAGTGCATCTGAGGCTTCAAAGATGCATCTGTTCAGCTCACACGACTGCAACGGCATAAGTCAGTCATGATGACGAATAAAATAATTTAAATACAACCGTCGATTCAAACTTACCACTCTGTTGATGAGGGGTGCAAACTCCCTAAATCCACTATGCATGTCTCTGATGCCGGTCTGGTAGGCCTCTTCCTCGGGGTCATCCCTCTCCAGCTCCGCGATGTCTTCCGCCGTCCACCGAGGCCTGAGACGAAGACGGTGCTTCTGGCCATCATCGTACCACCTCATGTGTCGGTCCAGGTAAGCATCCCAGTCAGTCACTTTCCTCTCCACGTCTTTCCGGTACCTCCGTCGGTTCCACTCTGTCACATGAGTTTTATGCTCCTCTCCCCAGTCTGTGATCGACTGATTCTTCTGCCGGCTCATCCTGCAAGGCATAGGCCACAAGAAACATCATAATAAAGTCGCCACGCAATGAAATCATGGGCACGAAGAACAAAGTGCTCACAGGTGGAGCGCGTGGCCGCCGGTATCGGTGGGCGGGCCCGGTGGGGTATGCTGATACATCCCAAACTGCATGGCCACGCGGTGTGGCAAGTGCCACTCGACGGCGTACACACAGATCATGGGCACGATGCACCGCCAGACACCACGGTCCTCATCGCACATCACGTTCAGATCGAAGTCCCACTCTCGGTCATGATACGGCCATCAGTTTACCTATTACATATACGTTGGTAAGTTCCCACTCTCGGTCAAAAGTGGAATCAAAGAGAAAGGTGTTGAGCGAGTTTATATACATGTGTATGCGCCAAAGCGTCCAACTCGTTGATGTAGGTCTTGTACGAAGTCTTGTTTAGGCCCGTGTAGAGTTTGACAACGTCCCACTCGTAAGCTACGGTGGGGTGTCGAGTCTCGTCGCCGTCTTCGCTATAGGCACCCCATGGGCGTCTTGGCATCTTTTCGGACGCCCCACCGGCAGCCACTCCCACATCCAAATGGAGAAGGCCCAGACAAAGCCACCCATATTGGACTAGTCTCCCGTCCTCTGTGTTGCGTCGTCAAGCTGCAAAACATCAAATGAGGATCAGATATAACAAAATGTCATGGACATACTTTCGTAGGTAGGCAATTAGATACTCTCTTATCGAGCGGTATAGGTAGGTGAGAGATGCGGTCCCCCAACTGTACCCTGCATCCCAGTCCGCTAGGAAGAACAGATACGACCAGTTGGCAGAGTTCCGGGAGCTGTCTGGAAACACGACCTCCGTGAGAAGATACCACAGATAGGCCCTTGCATACTACTCCATAGTCGTCTCATCGGCGTCTTCGGGGCATGTCTTCCGGTGCTCTGAGAGCCAGGGCAACGACACACCGGATGTACGGTTACCCTTAGCACCGGGGCAGTCGCCGGTGAGGGTGGTAACCCTCTGCTGCCAGTTGGTCCTCTCCACTCGCCCGGTGAGTGCATGACCCTCGATCGGCATGGCAGTAATCATCGACCAATCCTCGAGGGTCACCGTCATCTCCCCGCATGGCAGATGGAAAGAATGGGTCTCCGGTCGCCACCGGTCAATCAAAGCTGTCAGAGCTGCGTGGACAAGCGTCGGCGGCTGACGCTTGAACTGCAACACAAAACCCAACAGTCGGGCTCTCTTGAAGAACGGCGCGTAGCGCTCGTCGTAGTCCATATGCCCATGAACCCCGTGACCCCTCATGCGCAGTGGCTGGAGCATCTGTCAAAAAGTGAACGCCAAAAGTTAGGAAATTATTTTCATCAATCCGAAAACTTTGATCAATATTTCCTTCATATTACTTACCTCTCCGTTCTCTATGAAACGGGCACGATGACCCTTGTCGAATGCGTAGTCAAGCATGGAGTACCGTGGGCCGATGTTGTCCGCAAGAGGTGCCCGCCTTAATAAAATTTCATAAACAAAAGCATCATAAGCATAAGCATACATAAACAAAAAATGAAATCAAATCATATCAACATGCATCATATCAAAATAAAATCTTAAGCATATTCCTCCAACAACATCTACTAAACATGATGGATCAAATCATATCAACATGCATCATATCAAAAAAAAATCCTCCAACATGCATCATATCATCATATTTTTAAACAATTTTTTTTAAAATAGAGTTCATCTTGAATGTAATTTCTCCAAACAACATCTTCATATCATCATATCAACATGCATCATAAAACTACAATCAAGTCCTCCCACATGCATTACATCATAATTTTTTTAACAAAAAAATTTTATGAACTAGGGTTCATCTTCACACTAACATATGAACTATTGATTAGAGTTCATATTCAATACCACTAGTTACTAAAGAACTAAGAACTAGAACTACAATCAAGCTAAAACAATCTTAGGTGAAAAAAAATTCCAATATAAGTTCAAAAATATGAGGGGTTTCAAGCAAATAATGCATCGAAACGGAAGCAAGTTTGCAAAAACTAATTGGAGGGATCGGAGAAGCTTACGTTTCTCTTTTCGGGGCCATCTCGGTCCGCAAAAACGGTGAAGATCCGAGGGGGAGAGTGGAGGAGATGAGAGAGGGAGAGAGGGGCGACTTGGGGGAGAAAAGATGAAACTGCCGACGGGGGAAGGG
>NC_057796.1:440786007-440894043 GCF_018294505.1 Triticum aestivum
TAGGGTGCGACGGAGGGGGACGGCGGTCGTGTCCGCGTGCTGACGTGGATTAGTACCCTACACCCTGGCGGTAGGCTGTCTAACCCTACCGCCAGAGACCCTGGCGGTAAAAAAAGGGTCAAATCCCGAATTTTCCCCCAACCGGGGTCAGATCCTGAATTTGTATCGCAGAAGAATCAAAACACGAAATTTGGCCCACACACGCATGGACCGTTGCACTTTCGTCGTTGTCTGGCCACAGGAGGAGTGCCCACTTCCACTTTGCTTACGTTTGGCAGGACATTCTGAAAAGGACATATGTGCAACCAAAAGGAGGAGTATGTATGTACTATCACTGATAAATAATGTGTTAGGGCAACTCCAATTGAAGTCACCAATTATCTGATCAAATTTAAACGAATATTTCACACACAAAAATGGACGAAATTCTTATAAACGGGGCTATATTTATTGAGTTTGGTATATATTACAACAAACAGTACAAAATTTCACAAAGTTTCACTTAAACCAAACAATATTTTTAGAAAAAAATAGTCTAACCTACACAAGTTAACTGTCGGTAACCTAGTAAGCATGGCCTTCGTAGCCGCTGGCACCTCCAGCGGTGAAAAGGCCAATCAGGCGTCACGGCAGGCCTGATCGGCCGCCGCTGTGCGCTCGTGGCGCAGCCGCTCGGCTTCCTCCTCCTGGCGCAGAGCCTTGGCCTCCTCCAGTCAGATTTTGGCTTCGCTTTCGCTCTTCGCCGTCCGTCAAGAAAGGTGTCTACATCTCGGTCGGTTCCTTGGGTTTTTGCTCGCTAACCATTGGCTGACATGCCCACATTCCGATGCGAAATAGCCTTGGTATTTCCATTAGTTTTCAAGCTAGCTAGGTCAAGAACGCTACTCTACCTCGGAGTTCCTATACTTAGTCAGTGCTACTAAAGCCTATGGCTCTGGTGTAGCATATAATCAAATTGATGATTCGTGCAGTTGGTTAGTTAAGCAGAGAAGACGCTTTTTATGCTGCCAAATGTAGTCTCTCGGAATTCTCCGCGTAGTAAAATAACCCAGTAATCTGTTACTCCTACGCACTAATCCCCGGGTTAATTTGGACACAGAAAATACAACAAGTCAGCTGGTTGACAAGTTCTTGATCATAATAAGGTCAGAACCAGTTAAGTAAGTAACTAATCCATGCATCTCATCGCCGGCGCATAGTAACAAAATGCCATTTCGGCGGCCGGACAGCCTTTTCTCCACATGACATGCATGGAGCAAAGCCATACTCTATTTTTACGAGGAACTCATTGACTATCGCTTTAACAAAACATGGAATAAAACTAGACTACTACGTGCGCCGTTCCAGAGAAAACAAAGGTGCTTTCTCCGGCCGGCCGCCGGCAGTTGGTCACGAAGAATTCTCCACACGGGGAGCTTAACTGGAATCACGAAGAATTCTGCACTATATATATCGAGCGAGAGCGCGCCTCTGTCCCCCATCAGTTTCAAGAGCAAGTCTCTCTTGCCAAGGCAAGCAGCCTGGTCGCTACTAGCTAGCCAGAGCCATTACTGATTTCTCCAACACGAGCTCCATTTCTTCCTTGGGCTCTGCCCCGAGCAGAGCACTTGCAGAAGCAGGGCAGCGTCGTCCTAAGTTTCATCATGGTTTCTCCTTCTCCTACTCGTACCAGCCGTAACAAGAGGGGCGCGTGGCCGTTCCTCGCCGTGCTGCTGCTGCTGGTCCTGCTCCGCTGCTCGCCGTGCCAAGGCCGCAAGCTGCTGCTGGAGGAGCAGGGCGGCAAGGTGATGCACTTCGAAGGCGGCCTGGTGCTCAGGGTGTCGCCGAGCCACGACGGCGAGGCGGCACCGGCGGCGCCGAGGGGGTTCTCGAGGGCCGCGCGGTCCATGCGGTCCGTGCCCAGCCCCGGCATCGGGCATTAGGCTTGGTCGTTGCATAAAAGTTTTGCATCTTTGCAAGGGAGCTCTGCTTCTGCGTCGTCGTAGTCGCTTTGTTTGTTCCTCGGCTTCAACTTTTTCGCTTCGGATGTGGAGGGGCTGGGTGTGTTTGTGTTTGAGTGTGATGCATCCTTAATTTTAGCGAGGTTGGTTGGTTCAAGGAAATTTCAGTGTCGACGATGTCGCCGTTCGTCTGTCACTCATGTGTCAGCTGCATGGGCCAAGTGTTCCGTGGCATTCCGTTGCATGCTCTACCGCTTTGTCGTCTTCTCAATGATGTCTTCTACACATGTGTTACGTGGCATTCCGTTGCATACGCTATATTAATCAAGGAGACGTCTTCCTAGCCCCGAAGACAACGGCTGCACACACGCATGGACCGTTGCACTTTCGCCGTTGCCTGGCCACAAGAGAGAGCCCACTTTGTTTACGCTTGGTAGTAGTCGCACGTGGGGCGCATAGTTTCTCGCTGACATTTGCAACCAAAAGGAAAGGTATGTATGTACTCTCTTTTCTATCAAAATATAAGACGTTTTCTGATATAAATCTAAAAAAAAATATGTCTCGTGATACCGAAGAGTATCACATAACAAGTGCTAATACATAGGGCAACTTCATCCCAATTCATCAAAATAGACCCCATAAAATGTTCACAAGCACGTCCGCACGTGTCTGCAAACAGAAATAGGGGCGGCCTTCGTTAAATCGGAGTTACCACATGTCCGGTTAAGTTCAAACAAATATTTAACAAACATGCATGCGAACAGAATGATATTTATTAAATTTCATATACAATCAAAAGTACATTTTTTAAATCACTTGAACAGAACAAAATTTTAAAAAAAAACTAGTCTGAACTATGCGAGGTACAAAGGGGTGGCCTTGTAGGCATGGCCTCCGAGGCTGCTGGCACCTCCATCATTGTCGCCGTTGCCGTTCGAGCCATCGTCCTCATCCTTCTAGCGAACGAAAGGCCCGCCAGAAATCACGGCAGCTTGATCGGCGGGGAGCGTGCAGTAGCCCTCCGCTGCCTACGCATAGCATTGGCCTTCTCCAATCAGATTCTGGCTTCCCTTTCGCTCTTCGCCGTCCTTCCAGAAAGGTTTCCCCTCATCCCACGAGGCAGTTGGCGGGAGGGAAGTTTCAGCCCAACCGTCATCGAACCGGTGTCGAACTTGCTGGAATCCGGCCAAATGCCCGCTACTTTACGGCAGGCCACCTCGATTCCGACCAGCGAGCCACCGCTTTCCAGTCCCTACGATGTCGCTCGTAGCGGCTGCACACGGGATGCCCGCTCCGACCGCACAGACGCCAGGAACTCGCCGCGGCCCCCTTCTCTCGGTCCCGAGGGTCCGCGGCTTGGGACAAGCACAGCGGGGAAGGCGACGCCGTCGACGGTCGGCTGCTCCGGGAGTTGCGCTTTCTGGAAGAAGTTGCTGCCGCCACGGGCGCCATCTGCAGTGCAGGGTTTAGTTTGCACTCTCTAGTGAGCCGCTCTCCGTCGCGCTTCCAGGCGCCGGCTGCCCCCCATGAACGCGCTCTATAGCGCATTGTTTATTTTGCACTCTCCAGTGAGCCGCTCTCTGTCGTGCTATCCGGTATATGTGTGAGAGTGCTTTGTGCTATTTTTTTAGGGCCTTATTGTAAATTCAATTGGTTTATACAGGATCTATTCTGCCGACATACAAATCGTACCACAAATCCGTTTTAGAGAAAACCGTATACTATTTTTACAGGATGTGTTTTTTGCAGGATCTGCTAGAGTTGCTCTGATGCTGCCAAATGTAGTCCCTCGAAACTCTCGGTTTAAAAAAACAGCAATCAGTTACCCCTACATGCTAATCCCCAGGTTAATTTGGACATAGAAAATACATTAGTCAGCTAGTTGACAAGTTCTTGATCATAAGGTCAGAACTAGTTAACTCACACATGCATGTCATCGCCGGCATATAACACATGTCGATTCTCGTTAATCTCGACGAACGTACGTGGAGCGCTAATAAAGTGGGATTTCAGCAGCAGGCAGGACAGTTCCTCCACATGACATGGAGCAAACTTGTACTGTACTACGTAGTATATTTGCAAGGAAGGAACTCATTGACTGTCGCTTTAACAAAACCTGGAATAAAACTGGACTACTACCTGCGCCGTTCCAGAGAAAACAAAGGTGCTTTCTCCGGCCGGCCGCCGGCGGTTGGTCACGAAGAATTCTCCACGCACACGGGGAGCTTAACTGGAATCATTCGCGGGTTTCACTGTATATATACCGAGCGAGAGCGCGCCTCTCTGCCTTATCAGCTCCAGAGCAAGTCATCATTTGCCATTTGCAAGGCAGGCCGCGTAGATATTAGCCAGCCATTTCTCCAACACGAGCTCCACTTCTTCCTTGGCATCTGCTTCCCCGAGCAGAGCACTTGCAGAAGCAAAGCAGCGTCGTCCTACAGTTCCATCATTCATGGTTTCTCCTTCTTCTAATCGTACCAGCCGTAACAAGAGGGGCGCGTGGGCGTTCCTCGCCGTGCTGCTGCTGCTGCTGGTCCTGCTCCGCTGCTCGCCGTGCCAAGCGCGCAAGCTGCCGGTGGCAGATCAGGGCCAGGGCGGCAAGGTGATGCACTTCGAGGGCGGCCTGGTGCTCAAACTGTCGCCGAGCCCCCATGGCGGCAACGACGATGGCGGCGAGGTGGCGGCGGCGGCGCCGAGGGGGTTCTCGAGGGCCGCGCGGTCCATGCGGTCCGTGCCCAGCCCCGGCGTCGGGCATTAGGCAGGTCGGTGGTTCCATGGTTTTTTTCCGCCGGAGAAGTTTTGCATCTTTAATGCAGGGATCGGAGGAGCTCTGCTTGTGCGTCGTCGTCGCTTTGTTCCTCGGCTTGAGTATATTGCGTGAGTGAATGAACGGTCCTTGATTTGGGAGGGCCGGGTGTGCTTGTGTGTGAGTGTGAACCGCCTGAATATGGTGTGAGAAGTTGCATGCGTGATGCATCCTGAATTTTAATTTTAACGAGGTTGATTGATTGAAGAAAATTTCAGTGTCGATGATGTCGCGGTTCCCCTGTCACTCACGTCGGCTGCATGAGCCAAGTGTCCCGTGGCATTCCGTTGCACACTCTACTTTTTTTTTAAAGCGTATATTAATATCACAGCGATACCAATTACGCTGAGCCTCTGCACCAACAAAATGTCACAAACGACATTCAGGATGCACACATCCTGAAAGAAAAAAGGAAGAAGAAAAGGAAAAAAAAGGCCCCGCACGGTAATCAACTCCTCGCAGCAGCAACCCGACAAAACTACCGCCAAAGACGACACCCGGATTACAAAAAGGTTCTCCAAAGGCCACGCCTCCAAGGAGGGAAACAGTGCACAAGCGCCATCGTCGCCCGAATGAAGATTTTAGGTTTTCACTCTGAAGAAAGTATGAGCCCTTAAAACAATTCCTTCAACAAGGCCATTGCCAGACACAACCAATGAAGGTCAGGCCTTAGGTTTTCACCCTGAAAGTCAACACTCGGCACTTGAGGAGCGCCACCAAACTTGAATTCCTTCAATGTTGTCGCCCCCACTTGCCAAGGCTGCTACTGCAAATCATCAAACACCAGGCACACAGTTACCAAATCCAAATTGGATCACCGGCCCTCGTGAAGCAAAATCTTCAGCACCTCGGAGGTCTCTGCCAACACTGGTCCTCCAATCTCAGCTACCTTGACCTTCTCCACCGCAGTATAGACCATGGAAATCGAGATGCCGACATGTCCCATAGTTTCGACAACCAGCGGAGCTTCGCGCCGCACCGTCATGAAGCCATGCTGGCGGATATGTGTGCGCAGGACCGGATTCCATCCTGTCCAGATATCCAGGAGCTTCATAAGCCAAACCGAGAAGATCTCTGGCAGAAGATCCGGAACACATCTGACGGCCAGATCGAAGAGGAGCAAACACGTTGAACGTTGCCATGATGCGAGAAGAATGCTAGGACCACCACCATGAAGACTCGCAAGCCCCCACACCGCGAGTGACGACCCAGCATGAATGGCAGAAGAGGAGACGGCAGCCCAGCTAGCAACTGCATGTCCTCGCGGGCGTGGCCAAGACCACAACATGCTTACCCCGCAGCACAAGCCTTGACTGGATCCCCATGGCCAAGATCGGATCCATAGCCTAGATCGAGACCCGGCGATCCAGCTCGCACACCGAAGACAGCCGCACCTTCCCTTGACGCCACTCCGCCTGGATCCTCAGGCACCGGCCAAGACGGCCGCGCCGCGCCCATGCCCTGAAACAACGCCCCACCCCCTCCCGTGTGACGCTGCCAAGGAAACACCTCCCCTGCCCACCGTCTTCGGTGGAATGGGCGCCGCCACCGCCGCCGGCGTCGGCAGCAGCGACGGCAGGGGACGCATATTGTAGGAGACCCTAGAGAGATCGGTGGGGATGGCCTCCGGAGCCGCCCGGGAGGGGAGCGACTCGACCTGTTTCTGAACAGTACGCCGTTGCACACTCTACTGCTTTGTCGTCTTCCCAATGATGTTTTTTTTCTTGTTGTTGTTTGCGAATTTCTCCATGACGTTTTCGACCAGTACACGTGCTCGATCAATCTCGCCATCTCGGCATGACTACAGTGAGCATCACTCACAATTTGCAAATTGACTCCATCGCGTTGTACGGGTGTTACTTTAGAAGAAAAAAAAGACTCTTCCTTTTTTTTCGCCGGAAGAGAAGAATTGTCTTGTTCGGAGACCGGAGTAGCCGTGAAGACAAAATGACGCACACATGCAAGGACCAATAATGATAGACCTACAAAAATGGTGCACACATTAGCTTCTTTGTAAAAAGGAAATTAAATTAAATAATCTTTTGTAGATGTAGGATTACTCTGCAAGGACTGCTGCAGGCCAGTCTCGCCTGAGGTTAATCACAAAAGGAGTGACAACTTTCCTCATGTTTGGCAGGACATTTTGAGGACAGGAAGTTTTGGTCTATAGGTGTATAATACACCCTATATGGAAAATTATATTTAGTAATTAAACATTCAACAAATTCTGAAAATATTTTTGAAATAAATTTGGTGTTCCATTGTACTGGTAGAAAAAATTCACAAAAAGTAAAAATCTGGTTAACCTCTTTCCAAAAAGACAAAAAATTCGGTTAAAATAGTGTGAATAGTGACCTATAGTACCAAAGAATTTTTTTTTCCTGAAGTCAACGTTGGGTTTCTATCTTGAAATTTATATACTAGTGCAAAAGAAAGTCAAGTTTATTGTAAAAAATTCAAACTTTTTTGAATTTTTTAATTATCAATTTTCTTTCCATATGAGGTACACCTAAGAACCAAAGGGTATTTCCTGACATTTTGAGAAGTATACTACATACACACTCACACATGCATGCGACCAAAAGGAGGAGTATTTTCTTTCAAAAAGAAAGGAGGAGTATTAAGTAGTCCATCCGTTTCTAAGTATAAATCTTTTTGGAGATTTCAATATGAACTACATACGGAGGGAGTATCACATAATATGTGTTTGTTTCAAATAAATGACATTATATGCTTACTGATATATGCTACCATTCCATCACTAAAATATTTACTTAGAAACTAAGCAATGATGGTTGCAAAAAAAGAAATCAATGTCTGCTATTTTTTAGAAAAAAATTACTATTCATGGCAGGAGCATTTGAGCTCAGGATTAGAATGTCACATTTTGACTGACATCCTTGTCGATCCGCCAGACTGTCCAGTCTGGCCCAGCCGAACATGTCCGACTGCAATCATACTCCTCCCTACGCCATATCTGCCTCGCACTTTCATGCATTGCTTAGACGCCCTATGTATGGATGATCTTGCACGAACACACCGTCCTCAGAGCAGTAGATTACATATTCTCTTCATATGATAGAGTTGGCACTTGGCAGACCGACAGTGCTCCTGACTTTTGCTTGGATTTTTTTTCTAACCTGCTGCCAAATGTAGCTCTCTCGAAACGTTTGGCGCACATACTAATCACTTAGAGGCTTGGAGCCGATTGAAAAAGCAATACAAACAGGTCAGTCAGGTCAGCTGGTTGACCCTTGATTTTGTATACGCATTATTACTCCTAATCCAATCCGTAAGCCGATCTGTTGTAAATTACTTTTCTAAATGAGAAGCGGCCGCTGACTTTCATTTCGTGAGGGAAAAAACAGGACTCCACTACAAATCAGATGTTAGATTTTTGACCATGGTAGATCGAACATTTTTCATGACAAATTATGTTTTCTAAGAATGGCAAGTTTAGTTGGCAAGCATGACAAATCTGTCTTATTTTATTATTTATGTCAGAAAATTATCATGCCTGCAAACTGAATTTGCCATGATCGCGCCAATACAAACTGCCATGAAAAACATCAGATTTGCCATGCTCTAAAATTCTAACGTCGGATTTTTAATGTTTCCGGAAAAAACAACATGCGGAACTAGAATTAACTTGGCCGGCAATCCGTCAGGAAGAATTCTCCATGGCTGCTCAAAAGAAAAGAAAAATAATTCTCTGCGGGCAAATGGGAATCGTCCACGTAAGCGGTGGCGCTGTATATATAGAGCGGGAGACGCCTACCTCTGCCCTACCACCAGCTCGAGCATTTGCCAAAGCAGGTTGCCAGCCAAGCACCAGCTCCAATTCTTCTTCCCTGAGTTCATCCCGTTCTCCCAGAGCACCCACAGCCACAGGAGCAGATAGTCGAGTAGCATGGCTTCGCCGACGCGCAGCAGCAGTAGCACCAGGAGGCTCGCGCGGGCGTTGTTCCTCTTCCTCGCCGTGCTGCTGCTGCTGGTGCTGCTCCGATGCTCGCCGTGCGAAGGGCGCAACCTGCCGACGGCGGGGGAGGAACGGGGCGGCAGGGCCGCCGTGATCCACCTCCAAGGCGGCGAGGCAGCGGCGGCGAGGGGGTTCTCGAGGGCCGCGAGGTCCATGGGGTCCGTGCCGAGCCCCGGCGCCGGGCACTAGCCAAGTAGCCATGGTTCTTCTACCCCGGAGAAGTTCCCATTTTGCAGCGCCGCGTTTTTGTCTGCTCCTCGACCTGATGGGCTTCTCGCTTTCATATGCGGCGTACGAAATGATGGTGACGGTTTGTCATTGTGTATCTCATTGTGTATCTGAGACTCTGAGTACGTACAGCCGGCTGAAAATAATGTAAACAGCTGGAACCTTAATCGATGCGCTTGGAAAAGAACTCCAGTGTCGTATTATCTCTCCTGTCACGTCAGTGTCAGCTGCATGCAGCTGCATTGCACACCGCTACTTGTCGTCTCATCACCAGGGCCTCTGGGGCGTGCGTGCATGGCTGTGGTGGTCTCAAGTCTCAGCAACAAACTCATCTGATGATTTCTGTTAAGAGCACGTTCATATTGGGTTTCCTAGTACGAAATTTTGGTTCAACAACAAACTGGTCTAGTAATAATTTCTTTTAAGATTACTTTCATACTGGGTTTCAAAAGAAATTATGTCCCAAACTGCAATGCGTCGGTACAATGCCAGACAGAGATTCTTTTGCCAGAATCTGGGGATTCTCCCAGAATCCGACCCCTACCCAGCTTCTCCCAGGATCTTTGAGCCCCATTTGTTTTGCAATCCTATCTAGTTAGGGTCTGATTATATAGGATTGTAAAACAAATGAGACTCAAAGATTCTGGGAGAAGCCGGATATGGGTCGGATTGTGGGAGAATCCTGACAAAAGAACTGGGCTTCAGAACACTTCCACCTATACATAGATGCTTCACATATCACAGGATGAGAAGCTACCTCCAGAATAAAGTGGGTACCCGCAAGTGTACACCTTTATACTACATGAACATCCTACAATATCTACGTACATCGTATACTACCGTACTTACTATCTATATGTACAGACGGGCAACGGGCGGCGTCAGAACTCGAGGCCTCCGTTGAGTTGAACAGATAAAGATGGAGATCCCACGTTGTCGAGGGGTTTCTCCATGGTGACTACTACCCCAGAACTGCCGACTTCACCGTTCAACTTGGACCGCCCAATCTGCCATACCACACCATAATTGCAAGGGCATCAGTTCGGGCTTTGCAGTAAACGCGCTTCGATAAGGAAGAAACGCTGGCGTAATGAGAACTAATTGAGGGCTTACAGAAAGAGATGTGAAAGCCGAAGGATGTCTCGAGCATGAGAAGCCGCATGACACACCGATTTCTTCCTTCAGTGAATGGACAATCTCCGCCCGTATGCCCGGATCACTTCCTCCGAGAATGGGGCAAACACTGGTGCAGGTGGTTCCATGGATGTGAGTATTCATAGGTTGGGAGAAGATTGTGCAAACAAGAAAGAACTTGAAATGCAGGATATCAACATAAGTGCTGGTAGGGAAGAAGCTGAAGTACTGACCAGCTACCATTGTTTTCTTTTGTTGGCAGAAACAGAAAACGACAAGCAACATGGACTGCCATATGTCAACCCTCCGTTCCAAAATAGATGACCCAACTTTGTACAAAGTTAGTACAAAATTGGGTCATCTATTTTGGAACGGAGGGAGTAATATGCAAGTACGGAATACTTAGTGAAGCATGGAGCAGATCCGAATTGTCATATTTGAACAGTGTTTCATCAATGACGTTTGCTCATCTGGCATTAACTACGGTAAACATCCCACACAATGGCTGTTGCCATTTATAAATGACCAACCCAGATAATCTATTTACCAGCACTTTTGATATCATATCAGTAAGGACACCGACCCAACAAATACTACACAATGAATATTATGAATTGTGGCTAACAGCAGTCCAGCTTTTTACCGAGTTAAGACCAACCCTCCTTTTTACTGAGTTGAGAAACCAGTTACGGCTATGAGCAAGTGTGTACAGTAAACTACCTGACTTGGGTGCTGGGTCTCATCATAAGGCCAGACTTTTTCCATGCCACCGCGTGGGCAACTCCAAATGACAGAGAATTGTCAGGCCATTGATAAGTAGGGGTAAACCATGTGCCTTGTGTGCTCTTCAATGGAAGAAGAATAGCGAATAAAAGGACAAGTAAAAGAATTAGGAACACGCCGCAAGAAGATAGAGTAATGTAAAATTTGAAACAAATCATAAAATAGCATGTGGAATGCATGTTATTGCTGTTTCATAATAGCATAGTTCTTGACAATCTGCACAGCTGAAACTGTTTCTTTAAGAATTTACAAACATAAGCAAAATTTGTGCAGATACACTAGCATTGACTAACCTTGAAGGAGAAGCCCAGTTTGGTTTCTCCGGGAAATTTCCCATTGGCTTGAAGCAATCCACCAAATAATGGGAGAAATCCACTTGCTGTTATCCCCTCACCAGCAACGTATCTCAATTGCCCATTTGAAAATTCAACATCCATGAAGGCCTGCAACAAAAAACAACCAAGGGAAGATGATAAGATAGTACTGTAGCAGGTATTAGATACACAAACAGTCACGCCAGAAAAATTGATCCATTCCTTTTAGGTTTACATGTTTCCAACAAATTAGGAAGTTAGATGATTGCACTTAGCATGGACAAGTTCCGTTGTTTTTTGGTTTCTTTATAAAACTCACACCAAGTTAATGGCAAGGCCTGTTGCAACAACAAAAACAATACTCCCTACATCCCCATTGATGAAACTGTGTTCAAATATGGCAAAAACAAAAGTACCTGCAATCTGAGTTTGTGGCCTTGTATAAGGGAATGGAGGGAGTACTAACCTTCATAGGCACATGCATCACATGATGGCAAAATAAAAAGGGCAAGCAAGCTAAACTTTTTTGTGCCGCTAACCCAACTATCCGGACTGATGATTCGCAAACACTGGTCAATGAAACTGGAATACAACTGACACTGGGTAGATACTTAGAAACAACACATAAATATTAACCAAGAGCAGACGGCAAAAGAGCAAGGTAAGGGCAAAGAATATATATATATATATATATATATATATATATATATATATACTTACACAGGCTACTGGGTTGAGGCACATCATGGACATCAGCAACCATTTTTTCTGCTTTGACCAGACAACTGGACATAAGGAATGCACTCCATTCTACAAGAAATGAATAAGTTTTTAGTACATGCATATAGTAAAATATAGGTCAATACATGCACACAAAGAGCTTGAATGGGCACAATTCCAGAAGATGGTGATAGCTATAGCAAGTACTTAATGCAGTAGAAAATTTAGCAGAAATAAGTATGCAAAATACATGCTTACAAATATGGAGAATATTTCTAATGCATAAATTAACAATGACTCTGCTAGAGTTGAACTCAGCATCTAAATCACTTTGGATACAGAAATATGGTCATGCACTTTAGAACCAACATTTTCACATCACAAGATAATACAACAGGACTTTAGAAAGCTAGGAGAGGGCATTACAATTGCAAGCTTCCACAGAACAGTCCTAAATCAGACTAGCTAACAGAACAAAATCACCTAGAATTGATACAGAGCAAGACGAGCATTCCCTAATCATATACTCCCTCCGTCCGGAAATACTTGTCAACGAAATGAACAAAAGAGGATGTATCTAGACGTATATTAGTTCTAGATACATCCCTTTTTATTCATTTTGATGACAAGTATTTTCGGACGGAGGGAGTACATTACTTGATGATTACATGAACAATCAACTAGAAGAAAAAACTGGTTTCAGTTTCAACTAGATGCTATGCTATGCATAATATTTGCACTCTTGTAGTATATTTCACATTTAACCAATATACACAGCAATGTATATAAAGCTTTAGAGATTATCATTCATAAGAAAAGGCAAACAATACACTGTTCTTGTCAATTATCTGAAGGATAAAATGAATAAAAACTAATGAACATGCGCAGATTCATATATCAAGAATAAGAGAAGTACCTTGTGATCATAAGCATACCAAATGAGGTGTTGCTTTGACAGATTAATAGGCAAAAGAAGTGTTGTAGAGTCTCTCACAAAAAGTAAGGGACCCAATTGAATAAGGAAACCAGGTGCATTATCGTTTCCATTAGTTGAACCACCCCGTGATGATTCTAACCTCCAAAAATCTCCACGTGCAAGAACAGAACTATCAACAGTGTGGTGCCTTGTATTGTACATTGCCGAGACATTTACAGTCCCCTGCATCATCATCATTACAGGTGTTATGATGTGTACTTGAGCATATTGAATGTGTTTCAGCATCGCAGACCCAGTATAATTACACTCTAAGCCTGTACAAAAACCCATCATAAATCTGCAGAAAAAAGGAAGGGTATAACCTTTGGTATACGAAAAGGATATCTCAATATCTGAAGTACATGTACTACTAAATGACAAACATATAGCCACAATCTGCCTATCACACAAACAGTATATAAAAAAAAAGGGCAGCCCAGTGCATGTAGCTCCCGCTTGCGCAGGGTCCGGGGAAGGGTCCGACCACTTTGGGTCTATAGTACGCAGCCTTTCCCTACATTTCTGTAAGAGGCTTTACCACTGCGCCAAGGCTCCCCTTCACACAAACAGTATATCATATTGAAATTTAAGATGAGTGTTAGCTTTTAGCCCCAGCAGTCAATCACACAAGCAAATAAAAGATACACGCAATTGGGATATTTCGCCAAGTCATCTCATGTACATCCGTTTTTTTTTTCTTTGTTTACTTCTCAGAATTCTTACACAAGATTATAACCTGCATGTGTATATGTACACAACACAGGCTCACCTTGTCCAAGTCGTACATGTCAACTAACATGTGGCTAGGTAGGACCAAAGCAGACACTACTAAGTCTTGACTATTCCAACAATCTCCCCCTAATTAATAGTTAGCGTGGCAGAATCAATCAAGCAAACAAATCACGCATACACAAGATAGGCATATTTCACCAAAGACACCTCAGGTGCCTCTTTTTTTTCTTGTTTCTTTCGCAAAAGAGTACACAACATTACAACCTGCATGTGTATGTAACTATGTATGCACAATGAAGCTACAAGACACACACACTCGTACACTGACTCGCATTCCTTACACGTCAATTAGGACATAGCCAGGTAGAATTCAGACAACGTCAGAATCAGATTCGACCAACACAACTCCTTACCAGAAATGACTAGGCATTGTCGCATTGATTATACCAACAATGAACACAAACTATTAAAGCAATGGACATAGGCACGGCATAATCAGACTTGACAAACATTATTCCTAACGGGACAGACTTGATTATTTCAAACATTATCAATATGCTCAAGTACACATCATAACACCTGTAAATAAGATACTTCATCCACACATCATAACATCTAATCCACAGTTCTACACCTAAATCATCCACACATCTAAAAAAGGCTATTTCTCTAAACTGTCGTATAAATAAGATACTTCATCTATCTTTTAATAAGCATAATCTAACTGCAAGGGCTTCTAATTAGAGTCAGGTAGGTGCGTGCGCAGCAGAAAACATGATCAAGCAAGATGCAAATCCAACATTGGTACCTGAGGCTTCATAAATTTCCCCAGAGTGCCAATCTCGAACTCGAACCCGAACCCGTCTTCCTCTTCATCCGACCCATCCGCACCCTCGGCCCCGGCCCCGACCGCACTGGCGGCAGCGGCACTCCCAGTGGCCGCCGCCACCGCCGCAGCCACCTCCTCAAGGGAGCCTCCTTCCCCGACACCCTCCAGAGCTACCCCGCCCTCGGCAGCCCTCTCCGCAGCGAGCCCCGCCTCCCCCTCGTCCACAGCCGCCGCGGGCGTCGGCGGCGCGGCGGCCCCCTCCCACTTCCGGCGCCGCGCGCGGAACGGCGCGGGAATCTGCCGCGACAGCTGCTGCACGGCGCCGCCGACGGAGGCGCCGAGGTCGTTCCCGGCCTGGCCGAGCCGGCCGCCGATCTCGACGAAGGACGCGACGGCCACGGCCGGGAGGTCGACGCCCCCGCGGAGCTCGATGTCGAAGGGGATGAGCTTGAGCGGCGGGGCGGGCCAGGGGAGCTGCGGCGGCTGCACGTGGAGTTGGAGGAGGAGCCCCGAGACGCCCTGCGCGAGGCGGTAGGCCAGGTCCTGCCCGTGCCGCTGCACGCCCAGCAGCGCGGCGTCCAGGGAGATCTCCATGGATGGATGGTGGACGGGGCACCCGGGCGGAGGCGCGCCCCGGCGTAGCGGATTAGCTCGAGCCGCGGCGAAATGTGGTGGAGACGAAGCGGTCAGGCCAGTCTGTGGTGGTGGCCCGGCGGGGGGTCGATGACGATGATGCCGGGCTGACTGCTTGTCCGGGACGGGACTCGGTGACGTGCGCTATCGTGTGGATATCCGTTGCCCGTTGGCCTCGCGTGACAGAAGAGCCGCGTACTGCGGTGAAGTACATCATCCGTTTGAACGAATGCACGCATCACGAGGATATGCTGTTTTCAGGGCCGATTGATCATCAAGGGTGCGTTCGTTTGCAAAGTATTTTTGCAGTTTTTCGACGCCCCGTACCACCGAAAACACCTCTTCCGTTTAAAAAATCTTTCGCGCTACGCATTTACTCTGTCTTGAAGGGTCACCCATCAACCCGCATTCATGGCGGTACCGTGGCCGAGTAGCCTACTCTGATGCCTCACCAATTCGCCTGCCCAAGACTATTTAAAATCGATCGGCCGCAGACGCTAGCCCTATCATCCTCACCTATCTGTCGCATAGCACCATACCTTCACCACCGTCCGTCGCAATGGGCAAGAAGTCTGACACCCGCAGCAGGTGGACGGCGCGCGGCTCCGAAACCGGGATAGCCCCAGATCCAGTTGGCACCGTCGCCCACGGTCTTCGGCTCCTCTCGTCCACAACTTCGTCCAACGTCAAGTCGGAACCGATCTTGTGATGACGCGAAGGTGCAGAAGCGGCCCCTGCTCGCCACCGTGGCTGCTATGGACGATGAGTTCAAGCGGCAAACGAAGATCGCGCTCTAGTGGTTGTTAATCGACCGCAGTCTAACAATGCCATCCCCTCCACACAACCGCGACTTCCAAATTAGATGCCGTGTAAAGGAGGAGCCGACCTCCCCACCATGTAGCCACGACATCCAATTCGAATACCGCATGAAAGAGAAGCAGACCTCCCCGCCTCGTTCGCAACCGATAGAGTCCATTCGCCATTGTGGAGGAGGAGGAGTCCCCCCCCCCAACCGTCCTAGCCACAATCATGTGTACAGTACTACCTCCAAGCTAACTGTGTGTCTTCCTCGACACGAACAAATGCCTCTCCAAGGCGGAGCATCGAGAGCAATGCAACACGTAGCACCGGGTGGCATTCGCGAAGAGCCAAGTCGCGTCGGCCTAGGCCCTCGACCGGTCCAAGACCATCGCCGAGTCAGGCTCCCGCCATCAGTGTTGCCTCAACCACCAGCTCCTCCAAGCGGGGCCGATGAAGCCCAAGTGCACCAAGCGACGAAGGCGGCCAAACGTCTCAAGAGCGAGCGCGCGACAACCGAGCAGGGATGCCTGGCAAGCATTCTGCCCCTAGCGCAACCACGACGAGAAAGGTGTCGCAAATGGCAACTTGAGCAACAGCGCAGACGATGACAAAGGTGCAATGGCCTCAAAAGTGACATGTATACAAGCTCACGGTCTTGTATCTATCCAGTATCTCACATAGTTTAGTTTAGATTAAATTAAGTTTCAACGGTTAAATTTCATCCGTGTGTTTATAAATATATTGAACTTTGTTCAATTTTATTTGTTTTTATGCTCGCTCCGTTCAAATATTTGAACATTTGGTGTCCATAGTTGGATGCCTAGAGCCCCACCTGTGGCAAGTTCAGACGTATCCACAGATATTTGGTGTCGTCTGTTTGGTGATTCGCATTGTAGTTGCCTTAAGACAATACGAAGCAACAATCTATGCAACATGAAATTCATTGAAGCGGAGAAACATCAGGCACAATCATTCCATTACATGGCAACGTTCGCAGAGCTTCTTAACATTTAACTTGACGGTGGAGGGAACTTTGTCTGCAACATATCTTCCAATGGCCCAGAGGCCTTTGTGGGCTTGAGCAATCATCCGCTTGCCAATCAGAGGGCTGCACTTGTAACTTTTGTTGACACAAGACCGATCAGCCTCCTCAATACCATTATCATATACCGCGTCCAAAGTGAGACACTCGAGTAATGTTGCATTCTCAAGAATATGGCAAGTTAGTTCGACCATGCTCTTTGCTGCACGGAAGCCTATGATGGTCACATCCTTGATGTTGCCATGGTGATGTCCTGGCATCCGTCTCAACACTGAGTCTTTAGATATCAATTCATGCTCTACGTTCCTCTGCGATACCTGTGTGAAGGAGCAACGTGCACCCTATAGTTACATGCAGAGATAGGATACAGTTGTTGTTGCAAGCTAGAGGGAGAAAAGTGACTTACACCCAAAACAAAAGTCTCCAGGAGAGGACAAGCGTCCAGAAAATTAACTAGAGAAAAATAATCATAGCCTGGAGAAAAGCCCCCCTGTCCTTCATGGTCAAAATCAATCTCTAAGTTCTTGAGGCAGCGGAATTTGCCATGTAAGATGGGCGTACTGAAGTCCTACATATAATAATAAGTCTATGTTAAATATAGAATTGCCTAAAAAAGGTTACACTATATTCCATGGCATATAACTACTGCTATATGAATAATGATGCTGTCATTAATGATCACTAGCCCCTTAAAAAAAGACAACAACAACAACAGAGCCTTTAGTCCGAAACAAGTTGGGGTAGGCTAGAGCTGAAACCCATAAGATCTCGAAACCAGCTCATGGTTGTTGCACGTGGATAAAACAACGAAAACAAAAACTTTAGTTTGAGAGGGTGTTTGTTTCCAGGGACTTATTGATTTAGGGACTTAAAAAAGTCCCTATAAGTCCCATCTAAACCAAACAGGAGGGACTTATAGGGACTTAAAGTGGGCATTTGGGACTTATGAAATAAGACTCTCATGGGAAGTTGTGATACGTTTCGTTGGGTTGTTCCGGCACCAAAAGTATGACTTCTTCGATCCCTGGAGTAACTGCAGTTTGAAGCCACATGTCGAGATAACTAGATTTGAGGGAAGAACCACCATAGTGAAGTTCAAATTTCTTCACTCCAATGCCTGGGTGTTTTTTCATGATGCGGTCAACTCTCTTGAGCAAAATCCTTGCAAGTTTATTGCTTCCATACACATTTCCATCCAGGCCCAGTGTTTCATTGCTGAAGGTGAGGTCGGGACGGCATCTCAAGGAGCTTAGTAATGTGTGAGACACACAGCCAGCTCTGGCAGCGTCTTGCAGTGGCAGCAGTGCCAATATATCATCCCAGATGCCCTGCAGACACAAGAATGGGAGAGAAGTTAGCACTGGAATTGCATGGGCTGTGTTACATAGTTAAATAGCACAACAGAATGTGATTGTGATAGGTAAATTAAGCATTACATGCACTGTTACAACTTTACAAGGATGATAGTACAACGTTTCAGTATAAGTGGCCTTCCGAGAAGACGTCAATTAGTATTCCCTGATCAGCACTATTACAAGGATGGTACAGCCTTTAAGTGAGATGACAAACCAATCTATTCAGAATGCAGATAGATAGCGCAATGGAAGTATGATTAGAAATGCAGTGGAGCAATCTCTGGCCTCCATGTGTTACAGTACATTTTATCAAACATGATGTCTTTTATGACTTTTTGGTGGAAACTAGCAGGTGCGCGCGAAACAGGAATTCGAAAATCCTACGCTGGAGCGAGAGCTTTGGCTGGCAGCAGCCTAGTACTGTGGCTCTCTTTTTTAACGTGGGCTAGTATTATGGTGCAGTTCTTCTCCTGACAGTTAACAAGATTCCTGTACCAGGTTGCTTTAATCGGCTCACTTGACAATGCATGGCTTGAATCTCGTTGCAAGAATCGGATGGTATGTCCTTTTTACTCCGCATATAAGAGCCCCGGTCCCCTTGTTCTACAGAACTGCTCTCAAGGGGCAAAGCAGAGTCAGGTGCAAAGCAGTATCCAGGACTTGGTCACAGAGACAGTATAAGTGTCGATATGCGGTCAATCTCTTGCGAGCAATCGATCAGAGGTCGACAATCTGTTCAGAAGAAGCAACCAAACAGGGAATGACCTTACCCTCCTCCTTATATAATCTTCAATACACGGTTCAGGTTCAGTTGGGGGATTCTGCCAATAAACTGAACATCATATGCGGATTTTGCAGAGTAAACACAACTGCCCGTCATCGACCAGCAGATGAAGTCATTGGAAGGTGGCCTTTGCTTATTATGGACCTTCTCCTAAAAAATAATTATGGAGGCCTTTCATCCAATTCCCAAGAGGGAAAATAATTTTGCAGTGCTAACCGAGAGACGCTTTCTCCTCGCAAGAGGGAAAATATCGGGTGCGATGGTGGCTCCCATGTGTATCCATCAGCAGGTCTAGGAGTTTTATGGCTTTGCTTCTGAGGAAGCTAGAGTTTTACTTATTTTTCGCACTCATAGCAGCATAGTTCGATCCTAAGATATATTTCCACAACTTGACTGCAGCTAGATAAGTCGCAACGATTTGTGAAAGAGAGTAGCCATGGCCATTAGATCATTTGGTTGGCGTACCTGTGGAAGGTCCGGCACTGGACATCGCGTTGTTTTGCCACATTGGGGATGACAGATCGAGCGCTTTTTGCCAGACAGAGAAGCAATCGACATACCTGGCCATGATTGATAACATAAGAAAGCAACCAACAATAGGAAAACATCGGCTAGTCGCAAAAAAAAAAAAAAGGAAAACATCGGCTACGAGATCGGGAAGGAGGGGCAACATGATGATCGATCCGACTTACGACGGGGTCGGATTTTCCGGCGGCGGCGATCCTTCCGCGCGGGCAGGAGCCGGTTGAGCATCCCCATGATGGTACCCTCGAAATCCTCTGCTCGCCCGCTCTGTATACTACTCGTAATTATTTGACCCAGCAGGCAACGGAGACCACCTCCGCGGCGTCTGAATCGAGAAGGCTCCAATTCGAGTTTGAGTTTGAGTTGAATTGACGCGAGCAGAGGAAACGGCATCTGCATCCACGCCGCCTTCTCTGCCTTGTCCTTGAGGCCTGCGTTTACCAGCCCATCTAAAATGGCCCATTATTACTCAAAAAAGGCCCATTAGTGACAGGGTTGATCAGAATAGTATATGCCACATCCCCTAAAAAAAGATAGTATATGCCACTTCCCCTAAAAAAAGAGAGTATATGCCACTGAAATTCTTGCCGATTCGAAAAATCTCACTGCAATTTTTATAAAAGCTCTGCGGTGATATTTTTCCAAGCTCTATAGTGATATCCAATGGTTTTTTTTAGAAGCTCTACTGTGCTGATTTAGAAAATGAAAAATGTGGTGACAATTTTGAAATATGCAAGAATTGCGATGCCATTATTTTATCTAATTAACCCTAGTAAATAATCCGCGTGTGACAAACTTATGTCATATATTTTATTTCTAAATAGTTGCAATCCACTGCCTGCCTTTTCTAATCACACTGCCATGCTACATCAGCACCTATTCTATTCATGTCAATCATAGGTCACATATTTTGCAATAATTTACCCATCTAACCATGCCACATTAGGACATGCAGGCCACTCATAAGTTATACTCCTTTCGCCCCGGATTAGTCGTTTTAAATTTGTTTAGATACAGGATCTATCTAGACACCTAGACACGTTTTAGTGTTAGGTACATCTGTATCTAGACAAATCTAAGACAACTAATTTGAGACGAAGGTAATATTTTTTTGTCCACTACCAAATTTTTGTAAGCATGCAGCTATGCCACATCAACATCTATGCATGTCAATTTACCCATGCAACTATGCCACAATAATAAGCCATGCATGCCACTTACATTTTTTGAACTGATTTTCTACTCCTGCTTATATGGGATTATACACGATGAGATTACAATGTAGGGGTACATTGATGTGTTTGACGAGTTGGATGTTGATAACCCACAAGTATAGGGGATCGTTTGTAGTCTTCTTTGATAAATAAGAGTATCGAACCCAACAAAGAGCTAAAGGAAGAACAAATATTCCCTCAAGTTCTATCGACCACTGATACAACTCTACGCACACTTGACGTTTGCTTCACCGGAAACAAGTATGAAACTATTTTGCAAGAGTAAAACTACGAGTACTTTGCGAGAATAAAACTGGTAATTGATACGTCTCCAACGTATCTATAATTTTTTATTGTTCCATGTTGTTATATTACCATTCTTGAATGTTTTATAATCATTTTAAAGTCATTTTATATCATTTTTTGGTACTAACCTATTGACATAGTGCCAAGTGTCGGTTGTTGTTTGATGTCTGCTAGAACTACATCGATATTTCCCCAAAGAGGAAGGGACGATGCATATAAAAGTCTCATGTCAAAACTAGACTATTGCTTTGAACCATATAAAAGTCCAAATGTCCATGCTACAAAGAAAAGAATATGAAATGACATGTTAGGCAGCATTCCATATCAAAAATTCTGTTTTTATCATTTACCTACTCGAGGACGAGCAGGAATTAAGCTTGGGGATGTTGATACGTCTCCAACGTATCTATAATTTTTTATTGTTCCATGGTGTTATATTACCATTCTTGGATGTTTGATAATCATTTTATAGTCATTTTATATCATTTTTGTACTAACCTATTGACATAGTGCCAAGTGTCAGTTGCTGTTTTCTGCATGTTTTTTACATCGCATGAAATCAATACCAAACGGAGTCCAAACGCAGCGAAACTTTTTGTGGATTTTTTTGGACCAGAAGACATCCAGTGGGCCGGAGAAGCACCTGGAGGGTGCTCCGAGGGGAGCACAACCCACCAGGGCACCTGGAGGCCCAGGCGTGTCCTGGTGGGTTTGTGCCCACCTCGGGTGCCTCCCGAACCGCCTCTTTGCTCTATAAATACCCCAATATTTCAGAAACCCTAGGGGAGTCGACAAAAATCAATTCCAGCTGCCGCAAGTTCCAGAACCACCAGATCCAATCTAGACACCATCACGGAGGGGTTCATCATGTCCGTTGGTGCCTCTACGATGACCGTGAGTAGTTCTTTGTAGACCTACGGGTCCGTAGTTAGTAGCTAGATGGCTTCCTCTCTCTCTCTCTTTTGATTCTCAATACAATGGTCTCTTGGAGATACATATGATGTAACTCTTTTTGCGGTGTGTTTGTTGGGATGCGATGAACTTTGAGTTTATGATCAGATCTATGTTTTTATCAATGAAAGTTATTTGAGTCTTCTTTGATCTCTTATATGCATGATTGCTTATAGCCTCGTACTTCGTCTCTGATATTTGGGTTTTGTTTATCCAACTTGATCTATTTATCTTGCAATGGGAAGAGGTGCTTTGTAATGGGTTCGATCTTACAGTGCTTGATCCCAATGACAGAAGGGGAATCGACATGTATGTATCATTGCTATTAAGGATAACAAGATGGGGTCTATTTCTACATAAATAGATCTTGTCTACATCATGTCATCGTTCTTATTGCATTACTCCGTTTTTTCATGAACTTAATACACTAGATGCATGCTGGATAGCGGTCGATGTGTGGAGTAATAGTAGTAGATGCAGGCAGGAGTCGGTCTACTAATCTTGGACGTGATGCCTATATAATGATCATTGCCTGGATATCATCATGATTATTTGAAGTTCTATCAATTGCCCAACAGTCATTCGTTTACCCACTGTTTGTTTTTTTTTCTCGAGAGAAGCCACTAGTGAAATCTACGGCACCCAGGTCTCTTCTTTATTATATTTGCCTTTGCGATCTATCTTTATTTGCTTTTATTTTCAGATCTATTAAACCAAAAATACAAATACCTTGTTGCACTTTATTTTATTTGGTGTTTGATCTATCAATTTATTACAACTCTCTCACGTCCTTTTGCCAATTTTTGGTACCGTTACCGAAAGGGATTTACAACCCCTTTAATACGTCGGGTTACGAGTATTTTTTATTTGTGTGCAGGTGCTATTTACGTAGTGTTGCTTGGTTCTCCTACTGTTTCGATAACCTTGTTCTCATCACTGAGGGAAATACCTACCGTCGTTGTGCTGCATCATCCCTTCCTCTTTGGGGAAATACTGACATAGTTCTAGCAGACATCAGTAATAAAAGTGGATAGCTTTTGTCAATAAGAAAGTCATTTGTCCCTAGGCAATCGATAACAAGTACAGATAATATTCTTGTAATTTTATATGAGGGAGAGGCATGAGCTAACATACTTTATTACAACTCTCTCACGCCCTTTTGCCAATTTTTGGTACCGTTACCGAAAGGGATTTACAACCCCTTTAATACGTCGGGTTGCGAGTATTTTTTATTTATATTTTTTATGCTTGCGGATACTTATGATTGGAACTCTAGCAAGCATCCGCAACTGCTAAAGATCATTAAGGTCGTGAAACCCAACCATAGCATTAAGTATCAAGTCCTCTTTATCCCATACGCAACAACCCACCTACTCAGGTTTAAGCTTCTGTCACTCTCGCAACCCACCATAAGCAAATCATGAACGTATTGCAACACCCTACAGCGGGGATCCCCCATGTTTGCGCGAGATGGAGGGCATCGTAGGACAACACCATAAATAAAATATACAATCATACCAACCAAGATCACGATTAACCCATAGGACAAAACGGATCTACTCAAACATCATAGGATAACCATAGATCATTGGGAAATAATATATGAAGTTGAGCACCATGTTTAAGTAGGGATTACAGCGGGGAGAAGGGGTGTTGCACCGCTGCATAGAGGGGGAGAAAGTTGGTGTTGGCGGTAGCAAGATTGTTGATGTAGATCGCTGTCATGATCCTTGCCCCGGCGGTGTTCCGACGCCACCGGGAGAGAGGGGGTGTTGGGGATATAACTATTGGGTATGACCCACCCAGGAGGGTCCGGGTTATACCGCTGGTGGTTTGTTATGGCGAAGCCCATAAAGATGTTGAAGATGGCGGTTCACGAAGCAGGCTTACTGAAGGCCCAAAACCCAAAGGCGACTTAAGGCCCAACAGGTGTAAACCGCCATATATGTATGACTTGTATTATAAGGCATGTATAGTTAGTCACCGAGCCGGACACATTGTGTATGAGCCAGTTGGGACTCCGTGAGCCGCCGGGCGTCAACCTGTGTATATAAAGGGACGACCCGGCGGCGATTCAGGACAAGGGACAAGAGAACGAAAGCTAGGTCAAGCGTAATTGCTCCCTAGTAATCGAAGCATAAGAAATACCACCTCAAACTGGATTAGGCTTTTACCTTCACCGCAAGGGGCCGAACCAGTATAAACTCCTTGAGTCCTTTGTCCCGTTTAACCCCTTTAAGCTAACCTAGTTGCGATGGCTCCATGACTAAGTCCTTCTGCTAGGACATCTGCCGTGACGATTCCACGACAGTTGGCACCCACCATGGGGCCAGCGCACGGTGGTTTCGAGTTCTTACAGGGCAGCTTTGAAGGGATCAAGGGATACGCTATGGGCCGGATGACCAAGAGTCGTCGCGACAAGCTCTACATCGACGATGCAGGCTGGGGCCCCGAGGCCGGCTCAATCGAGTACGGGTACCGGGTCCCCTTCGGCGGAATCCACGTCTTCATCGGCAAGATCGGCGAACCGGGCCCTGAGCCGGACATCTGCACCGACATCATCGAGACGGCTCAGCGGGCACGACCCGCCCGGGTTCATCCCATCGTGAGCGCGCCTTCGTTGGATTTATCCATGGGGCGGAATTTGAGGAAGGATCTATGTCTGGCGGTGAGACGGCCATCTACTCCGATGGTGAATCGTCCACAGGCGAGACTAATTCAATGTATCAGCTACAAGACGGTCGGCTTGGGGGATGTTTCGATGGTGACAGTATTCCGGACCCCTATGAGCCGCCGAACAGGGTGGCGATCTTCATGGCCGGTACACAGTCGGTACTTGGTTCAATGACTGCCGCGGCTATAACCTCTGATTCAACGGATGCGGCGATGGCTGGTGCTGGCGGCTCAACACGCCCACCGGCTCAAGTTTTAATAGAACTGTTGGAGGCTCTGGCGACTTTGATGGGGATAGAGGTAACCCCGGACAACCAGGAACAGCATAAGGTAGATGTGGCTAAGCTGCAAGATGAGATAGCTCAAGCTAAGGAAGAGCTGGCGGCTGAGAACGCTAGGATGACTGCGGAGCGGGCTGTTTTGGACGCACAGGCACAGCGGATTCCTTCCGGCTCACATCGATCAGAACGCTTCAAACGAGATCATGAGGAGGAGGCACCAGAGTCGTTTGCCCCAGTTTATGATGCGAGAAACCTCTTCAATACGCCTGGAGCGGGGACCAGTAACCCGCCGGAGGTAAACCGGGTGATGGCAACGCCTGGGGCTGGAGCGTCGGCTCAGCCGCGCACGACAGATCCACCTTGTTTGAATACTACCCTGCCGCAGTATGTGCCGACGCCATCGGATCATTATTCTAACCCATTGGATAATATGATCGCTGCGGCGACACGATTGGCGGCTCTCCAAGTTGAAGGCGAGTCTCCGGCTGCGATTGAAACACGGAGGGCTAGAGAACTTCTTCAGACAGCATTGGTCCAACAGGAGGCCTATTCTTACAGTCGTGAGAGGATTCACTCAACCCCTCGCCCGAGTCGGAGTTATAGCAGGCATATAGATTCACCAGCAGTCTCAAGCAGTGACAGGCGCCGTAACCAGCCTCGTGAGCATGACCCGGTGCGCAATGGTGCTAATGCTCAGGCTTTGGTAGATCAGGGTAGAGCACGTCGGGAGGCTGAGCTGGCGGCTCAGCAAGTGGCTCATCAACATTCTCCGGGTTATCCGACAACTTTGGTGGAAACAGGTGTGACCTCCAGAACCTTGGGTGTACCATGTTTAGTGCCGGCTCTACGTAACGTGCGTTTGGATTTCAAGGGCCCTTGTAAGGTGCCTAACTACATAGCGGATCAGCCCCCCTGAAGCTTGGGTTGAAAGTTATGAGATGGCAATGGAGCTGTTGGATGTTGGCGATGCTGCATGTGCTAAATATTTCACTATGATGTTGGATGGAACAACTCATACTTGGTTGAAAGGGTTGCCAGCCAACTCCATTGGATCATGGGCCGAGTTAAAAGCCTGGTTTATCCAGAATTAAGACACGTGCAAACAGCCTATGTCAATTGTGGATATGGACTCATGTGTCCAAGAAGAGGGCGAGTCAACAACCCATTGGGTGCGCCGGGTCTCAGCCATCCTGCACTCATCAGATCGTATCAATGCCGGTTCAGCAGTTCTAATGTTGGAGAAAAACTGTCGTTTTATGCCTCTTAAGCAGAAGCTGGTGCGGCTCAAATGCCACTGCATTGACATAGGGGAGCTCATGGCGGCTCTGGTCAAGTATGCCGACTCTAATAGTACCAAGGACCCTGAGTCTGATGAGGAAAGGCCGGGTAAGGGAAAGAAGAGTAGCAACACCAAGGGGCAGCATAACCCGGCGAATCAGGGGGGCAATGGTAAGCGCAAGGCTGGTAGTAGTTTGGATTTTGTGGCTAACACCAACACGCAGAATAATGGTCAGCGCCGTAAAGGGAAGCCAAATCCTTGGTTTGGAGGGCAAAATTTCAACCTTGTGGAGATGATGAATCAGCCCTGCCCAAAGCATGGTACACGGGAAAAGCCGGCAGCTCACCTCTGGAAGGATTGCTTCATCATGAGGGAGTACAGAAATTCAATTTTTTTCAGAATAATCATGGGCCGGACGGCGGCTCAGGACCCGGCTCTCACGGTCCGGGTTACGGTGGTGGAGGTTCTAGTTCCGGTTTTCAGGGCCAAGGCAATCAGGGTGGTTTTAATCAACAGTTTGGTCAGGGGAATCAGCAGCAGTCTTGTTATTAGAGTAATCCGAAGCAGCTGAATAGTGGGCAGTATCATGTCTTCACCACGAGTTTGTGTAAGCGAGATCAGAAACTCCATAAGAGAGCAGTAAACGCAGTTGAGCCGGCAATTCCCCGTTACTTGCGATGGTCTGAACACCCTATTCTTTGGAGCCGTGAAGATCACCCGCCCCGTGTTGATAACCCGGGTCACCTGGCGCTGGTGGTGGCGCCTCAGGTTGGGGGTACAAATTCACTAAGGTACTCATGGATGGAGGTAGCAGCATCAATATCCTATACTATGATACTTTCCATCGCATGGGATTGACCGACAAAAATCTTAAGCCGTCGAACACTGTTTTTCACGGTGTGGTAGCTGGTAAGTCGGCATATCCAGTGGGCAAAATATCTTTAAAGGTTGCCTTTGGAGATGAGTATGATTCCAGGTCTGAGACGTTGACCTTCGAAGTGGTTAAAATCAAGAGCCCCTATCATGCTCTGTTTGGGCGGCCGGCTTACGCTAAATTCATGGCAAGGCCTTGTTATGTTTACTTACAGCTTAAAATGCCGGGTCACAAGGGCACCATCACAGTGCATGGAAGTCGCAAGGTAGCCTTGGAGTGTGAAGAAGGTGATGCTGCTTATGCTGAATCTGTCTGTGCAACAGAGGAATTGAAATTTTACAAGGATAATGTTGACCCGGCAGATATGACATCTTTGAAGAAACCAACCACAGAGCATGACCCCTTGTTGAAGTTTAAATTGGCAGATGACACTAAGCTAGTTGACTTCGTTCCTGGCGACTCATCCAAGCAGTTCAGCATTAGTGCTAATCTGGATCCGAAATAGGAAAGCGCGCTCATCGAGTTCATCCGTGAGAACCGGGACATCTTTGCATGGAAACCTTCAGACATGCCAGGTGTACCGAGAGAACTCGCTGAGCACACTCTCAATATTGATCCAAAGTTTAAGCCAATCAAGCAATTTCTTTGCCGTTTCAATGAAGAGAGGCGCAAGGCTATTGGTGAAGAAGTGGCCCGACTCTTGGCGGCTGGGTTTATCGTTGAAGTCTTTCATCCTGAGTGGTTGGCTAACCCGGTGCTGGTACTTCAGAAAAATGGCACCTGGCGCGTGTGTGTGGACTATACGGATTTAAACAAGGCTTGTCCGGCTGATCCCTTCGCTCTCCCCCGTATTGATCAAATTATTGCTGCTACGGCGGGTTGTGAGCGTTTGAGTTTTTTGGATGCTTATTCTGGTTATCATCAGATCAAGATGGCATTTAAGGACCAGGAGAAGACAGCCTTCATCACTCCCTTTGGAGCCTTCCGTTACGTGTCTATGACTTTTGGCCTCAAGAGTACCCAAGCGACTTACCAGCGGTGTGTGCAAAATTGCCTTCATGATCAGATTGGGCGCAATGTTCGTGCTTATGTGGATGATATTATGGTGAAATCCAGAAAGAAGGAGACCCTGATAGATGATTTGAAGGAGACCTTCGACAATCTCCGGGCACAAGATGATGCTTAACCCGGCCAAGTGCGTCTTTGGTGTGCCAGCAGGCAAGCTCTTGGGTTTTCTGGTTTCAGAATGATGTATTGAAGCTAACCCAGAGAAAATAAAGGCTATCACCTCTCTGGCTAAACCGGCGTGTATCAATGATGTTCAGCGTTTGGTAGGTCGTATTGCAGCCTTAATCCGGTTCATAAGCCGGTTGGGTGAGAAGGCCATCCCTCTTTACTAGATGATGAAGAAGACAGATCACTTTGTTTGGAGTGATGTTGTTGATCAAGCGTTTGAGGCCTTGAAGAAACAGTTGGCCGAGCCGCCGGTTCTTGCTGCTCCCATCGATAAAGAGCCTTTGTTGTTATATATGGCCACCAATAGCCGAGCTATCAGCGTAGCCATTGTGGTGGAAAGGAAGGAATTAGGCAAGGAGCATCCGGTTCAGCGGCCGGTTTACTACATCAGTGAAGTGCTTATTGAGTCCAAGCAGAGGTATCCACATTGGCAGAAGCTTGTATATGGGGTGTTCATGGCTAGCCGAAAACTCAAGCAGTATTTTCTGGGTCATCCTATCACTGTGGTTAGTTCTGCTCCTTTAGGGGATATCATTCAAAACAGAGAAGCCACTGGTCGGACAGCCAAATGGGCCATTGAGCTTGGACCTCATGGTTTGAAGTATGTGCCTCGCACAGCCATCAAGTCGCAAGCACTTGTGGATTTTATCAATGATTGGACAGAGTTGCAGATGCCTGAGGAGAAGCCGGATAGCACATACTGGACTATTCACTCTGATGGATCCAGGCAGTTGGAGGGCTCGGGGGCTAGAGTTGTCTTGACTTCCCCATGAGGTGATAAATTTTCCTATGTTCTCCGGTTGATGTTCCCTTGTACTAACAATGCAGCTAAGTATGCGGCCTTGCTCCATGGTCTTCGGATGGCTAAGGAGATGAACTTAAGCCGGGTGAGGTATTTTGGCGACTCAGATCTAGTAGCTCAACAAGTTTCTGGCACTTGGGATTCCAAGGATCCACTCTTGGCGGCTTATCACCGAGAAGTTGATGTTATCGCTGGTCACTTCAAAGGTTATGAAGTTGAACTTGTTGATCGCAGGAAAAATGAGGCGGCTGATGCTTTGAGCCAGTTAGGGTCCCAGCGTAAGCCGGTGCCACCTAACACTTTCCTGGATATTCTGCATAACCCTTCGGTCAAATTGCCTATAGAGGAAGATCTAGCTATTCCTGACCCGGAAGCACAGTTGGTAGCAGCTCTTCATGTTATTCCTGATTGGATGGTTCCATATTTGGCTTATATGACCCGGGGCGAGTTACCTGAAGATGAAACTTTGGCCAGGTAGATAACCCGGCGGTCTAAGTCAATGACTATTGTCAATGGAGAGTTGCGTTATCGCAGTGTCACAGGGGCATTTCAACGTTGCATTTCTCCTGAGGAAGGTTGTGAGATTCTACGAGAGATTCATGAAGGAGATTATGGTCATCATGCCGGCTCTAAGTCTCTTGTAGCCAAGGCTTTCCGTCATGGGTTTTATTGGCTGACGGATCATGCTGATGCAGAAGATTTGGTCAATAAATGTGACGGTTGTCAGAAATTTTCACGATGAGCTCATGTGCCAGCTCAAGAATTGAGGATGATTCCAATTGCTTGGCCATTTGCAGTTTGGGGGCTTGATATGGTTGGGCCTTTCAAAAGATCCAAAGATAAAAAGACCCGCCTTTTGGTGGCGGTTGACAAGTTTACAAAGTGGGTTGAAGCAGAGCCGGTTAGTAAGTGTGACACGGTGATGGCGGTGCAATTCATCAAAAAGGTGATTTTCCGTTTTGGCTTTCCCCATAGCATTATAACTGATAATGGACTAATCTGTCCAAGGGTGCTATGAAAGAATTTTGTCAACGTGAGCATATCCGACTTGACGTATCATCAGTGGCTCACCCCCAGTCCAATGGTCAAGCTGAGAGAGACAATCAAGAGATTTTGAGAGGCATCAAGCCCCGGCTTATGGTTCCTTTACAGAGGACGCCGGGTTGTTGGGTGGAGGAGTTACCCTCAGTGTTATGGAGTATCAATACTACCCCCAACAGATCTACGGGTTACACGCCTTTCTTCATGGTTTACGGAGCAGAGGCGGTTCTCCCTAGTGACATCCGTCATGATTCGCCTCGTGTGGCGGCTTATGTTGAAGCTGGTAATGAAAGAGCACGTCAGGATGCACTTGACCTATTGGATGAGGAGCGTGACCTTGCAGCGGCTCGTTCGGCGATTTACCAACAAGATTTGCGTCGTTATCACAGCTGCCGGGTTAAAACCAGAACCTTTCAAGATGGCGACTTGGTGCTCCGGCTTATCCAGGATCAGACTGATATGCATAAACTATCCCCACCTTGGGAAGAGCCTTTTGTGGTCAGCAAAAATCTGAACAATGGGTCATACTACCTTATCGATGTTCGAGGCCACAAGGACTCATGCACGTCAGAGGAGGAGACCCGCTGGCCGTGGAATATTGCTCATCTTCGGCCTTACTATACTTGAGCCTCCGGCTCTGGTGATGTACATATTTTGACAGTGTATATATTATGATGAATATAATAAAGCCGGCACCCCTGATAATTCAGGGCCTCTGTCGTTTCGTTTTGAGAATAATGAGTCTTTATTGTCATATCATATGGTCACTTGGGGGCTTCCTGCTCATCAAGCATAGCTATGACTACCCTCTTGATCCGGCTTGTACGCCATGATTACTAAATACTTGGGGGCTTCCTGCTCATTGAGCATAGCTGTGATTACCCTATTCATCCGGCTTGTACGCCTGGAATGAAATATTACTTGGGGGCTCTTTGTTCAACGGACAAGAGTTTTTTGACCCTTGTAATAGGCTTGGAAGCCAGGTGTATTCACCTCAAAACCTGGGTTATCCTGCCTTTTAAGTCTGCCACTTCGCCCAGATTGACTGGAATGACTCGCCGTACTTTTGACAAGTTAATCTTATACAGACCCTGAACTTGTCAAAGTTAAAACGATGATTGGTCATGTGAGGCCCGACTTATAAGGTTGAGTGAAGGTTTAACTCAGTGGTTGTCCATCCCTTTGAACGCACTTGATTTGAAGGTTTGGCAGCCTATGAAAGCCTTGTTTTTGTCTTTTGATTTATATTTGATTTGAACATTTTTTGCGGTTCATCTTTTGTGACATGTTAATGCATGATGGAAAACCAATGAGGGCTATGATGTCTTAGGATTCACATATGAATCTATCTGGAGTTTGTTAACCCGGCCTGGCTTTGGACTATGAGTCACCAGTGTATAATGATCTAATACACTTAGAAGCGTTGTGCTCTAAGTTTTGGGATATTAATCCTTGCTGCATACGGTGTGGTAAGCTGGCAGTATATGTCAATTGAACAAGGCATTGTGCGCTCAATCTTTTGGGTGGTAACCCTCACTGAACAGGTATGATAAGCCGGCAGTATGAGCAAATATCACAGGTATGATATTTTGTTATAAGTATATAAGGTTATTGATACATCTCAATGTATCTATAATTTTTTATTGTTCCATGCTATATTATATTCTGTTTTGGATGTTTAATGGGCTTTATTATACACTTTTATATTATTTTTGGGACTAACCTATTAACCGGAGGCCCAGCCCAAATTGTTGTTTTTTGCCTATTTTAGTGTTTCGCAGAAAAAGAATATCAAACGGAGTCCAAACAGAATGAAACCTTCGGGAACATGATTTTCGGAACAAACGTGATCCAGAGGACTTGGAGTGGACGTCAAGCAACACACGAGGAAGCCACGAGGTAGGGGGGCACGCCTACCCCCCTGGGTGCGCCCTCCACCCTCGTGGGCCCCTTGTGGCTCCACCGACCTACTTCTTCCTCCTATATATACCTACGTACCCCCAAACCATCGAGGAGCACCACGAAAACCTAATTCCACCGCCGCAACCTTCTGTACCCGTGAGATCCCATCTTGGGGCCTTTCCCGGCGTCCTGCCGGAGGGGGCATTGATCACGGAGGGCTTCTACATCAACACCATAGCCTCTCTGATGATGTGTGAGTAGTTTACCTCAGACCTTCGGGTCCATAGTTATTAGCTAGATGGCTTCTTCTCTCTCTTTGGATCTCAATACAAAGTTCTCCTCGATTCTCTTGGAGATCTATTTGATGTAACTCTTCTTTTGCGGTGTGTTTGTCGAGATCCGATGAATTGTGGGTTTATGATCAAGATTATCTATGAAAAATATTTGAATCTCCTCTCAATTCTTTTATGTATGATTGGTTATCTTTGCAAGTCTCTTCGAATTATCAGTTTGGTTTGGCCTACTAGATTGATCTTTCTTGCAATGGGAGAAGTGCTTAGCTTTGCGTTCAATCTTGCGGTGTCCTTTCCCAGTGACAGCAGGGGCAGCAAGGCACGTATTGTATTGTTGCCATCGAGGATAAAAAGATGGGGTTTATATCATATTGCATGAGTTTATCCCTCTACATCATGTCATCTTGCTTAAAGCGTTACTCTGTTCTTATGAACTTCATACTCTAGATGCATGCTGGATAGCGGTCGATGTGTGGAGTAATAGTAGTAGATGCAGAATCGTTTCGGTCTACTTGTCACAGACGTGATGCCTATATACATGATCATACCTAGATATTCTCATAACTATGCTCAATTCTATCAATTGCTCGACAGTAATTCGTTTACCCACCGTAATACTTATGCTATCTTGAGAGAAGCCACTAGTGAAACCTATGGCCCCCGGGTCTATTTTCCATCATACTAATCTTCCGTCAACAAGTTATTTCTATTACCGTTTATTTTGCTTTCTTTACTTTTAGTCTTTATCATAAAAATACCAAAAATATTATCTTATCATCTCTATCAGATCTCACTCTCATAAGTGACCGTGAAGGGATTGACAACCCCTTTATCGCGTTGGTTGCGAGGTTCTTATTTGTTTGTGTAGGTGCATGGGACTTGAGCGTGGCCTCCTACTGGATTGATAGCTTGGTTCTCAAAACTGAGGGAAATACTTATGCTACTTTGCTGCATCACCCTTTCCTCTTCAAGGGAAAACCAACGCGGTGCTCAAGAAGTAGCAAGAAGGATTTCTGGCGCCGTTGCCGGGGAGTCTACGCACAAGTCAAGACATACCAAGTACCCATCAAAAACTCTTATCCCTCGCATTACATTATTCGCCATTTGCCTCTCGTTTTCCTCTCCCCCACTTCACCTTTGCCGTTTTATTCGCCCTCTTTTCCATTCGCCTCTTTTTCGCTTGCCTCTTGTTTGCTTGTGTGTTGGATTGCTTGCTTGTCCCGATGGATCTACCTAGATTTGGTGATCTTCACCTTAAAAGGTTAGAAGAGATCGAAAGCAACGTCAGGAGTTTTATGACTTTACAATTTGAGCATAATAATTTCTTTAGAAACAAGCTGAAGGAACAAAAAAGCTTTATGGGATACATGAATAAAGAGCTCGATGACATGTCTAAGGAATTTTATGGTTTGAAATTTCAGATTGCTCATCTCAAAAACTTAATAGCTGAAATTTCGGATAAGCAGACCACCTTAGTTAATAAGATGGCCACTAAATCGGAAAAATTTTATGAGAATAAAGATGAAGATCTAAAATATATTGATGTGTCCCTATTAAATCTTTGTTTTGCAATATGAATCTTGATAATGATGGGACTGAAAATGAGTCAACTTTAGTTAGAAGGCGTTCCAAAAATTCGGAGTTTTTAGATCTTGATGCAAAAATTGGTAAAAGTGGGATTGAAGAGGTCAAAAATTTAGATACCAATGAACCCACTATTTTGATTTCAAGGAATTTAATTATGATAATTGCTCTTTGATAGATTGTATTTCCTTGTTGCAATCCGTGCTAAATTTGCCTCATGCTTATAGTCAAAATAAAGCTTTTACTAAACATATTGTTGATGCTTTAATGCAATCTTATGAAGAAAAACTTGAGTTGGAAGTTTCTAACCCTAGAAAACTTTATGATGAATGGGAACCTACTATTTAAATTAAAATTAAAGATCATGAATACTATGCTTTGTGTGATTTGGGTGCTAGTGTTTCCACGATTCCAAAAACTTTGTGTGATTTGTTAGGTTTCCGTGAATTTGATGATTGTTCTTTAAACTTGCACCTTGCGGATTCCACTATTAAGAAACCTATGGTAAGAATTAATGATGTTCTTATTGTTGCAAATAGGAACTATGTGCCCGTAGATTTTATTGTTCTTGATATAGATTGCAATCCTTCATGTCCTATTATTCTTGGTAGACCTTTCCTTAGAACGATTGGTGCAATTATTGATATGAAGGAAGGAAATATTAGATTCCAATTTCTGTTAAGGAAAGGCATGGAACACTTTCCTAGAAAGAAGATAAAATTACCTTATGAATCTATTATGAGAGCCACTTATGGATTGCCTACCAAAGATGGCAATACCTAGATCTACCCTCGCTTCTATGCCTAGCTAGGGGCGTTAAACGATAGCACTTGTTGGGAGGCAACCCAATTTTTATTTTAGTTTTTTGCTTTTTGCTCCTGTTTAGGATTAAATCTTTGATCTAGCCTCTGGTTAGATGTGTTTTTGTGTTTTAATTAGTGTTTGTGCCAAGTTAAACCTATAGGATCTTCTTGGATGATAGTTATTTTATCTTGCTGAAAATTCCAGAAACTTTCTGTTCATGAAAACAATTGTTAAAAATCACCAGAACGTGATAAAATACCGATTCCAATTGCAGAAGATCAATAAACAAATTATCTAGGTCTTCCTATTTTGGAAGATATTTTTGAGTTCCAGAAGTTTGCGTTAGTTACAGATTACTACAGACTGTTCTGTTTTTGACAAATTCTGTTTTTCGCGTGTTGTTTGCTTATTTTGATGAATCTATGGCTAGTAAAATAGTTTATAAACCATAGAGAAGTTGGAATACAGTAGGTTTAACACCAATATAAATAAAGAATGAGTTCAATACAGTACCTTGAAGTGGTGTTTTGTTTTCTTTCGCTAACGGAGGTCACGAGATTTTCTGTTAAGTTTTGTGTTGTGAAGTTTTCAAGTTTTGGGTAAAGATTTGATGGATTATGGAACAAGGAGTGGCAAGATCCTAAGCTTGGGGATGCCCAAGGCACCCCAAGGTAAATCTAAGGACACCAAAAAGGCAAAGCTTGGGGATGCCCCGGAAGGCATCCCCTCTTTTGTCTTCGTCCATCGGTAACTTTACTTGGAGCTATATTTTTATTCACAACATGATAAGTGTTTTGCTTGGAGCCTCTTGTATTATTTGAGTCTTTGCTTTTTAGTTTACCACAATCATCTTCGCTGTACACACCTTTTGAGAGAGGCACACATGATTCGGAATTTATTAGAATACTCTATGTGCTTCACTTATATCTTTTGAGCTATATAGTTTTTGCTCTAGTGCTTCACTTATATCTTTTAGAGCACGGTGGTGGTTTTGTTTATAGAAACTATTGTTCTCTCATGCTTCACTTATATCATTTAGAGAGCACTACAAAACAGCATGGTAATTTTCTTAAATTGAGAAATTAGTCCTAATATGATAGGCATCCAAGATTAGTAAAAACTTTCTTATAAGTGCGTTGAATACTAAGAAAATTTTGATGCTTGATGATTGTTTTGAGATATGGAGGTAGTGATATTAAAGTTGTGCTAGTTGAGTAGTTGTGAATTTGAAAAATACTTGTGTTGAAGTTTGCAAGTCCCGTAGCATGCACGTATGGTAAACGTTGTGTAACAAATTTGAAACATGAGGTGTTCTTTGATTGTCCTCCTTATGAGTGGCGGTCGGGGACGAGCGATGGTATTTTCCTATCAATCTATCCCCCTAGGAGCATGTGTGTAATGCTTGGTCTTTGATGACTTGTAGATTTTTGCAATAAGTATGTGAGTTCTTTATGACTAATGTTGAGTCCATGGATTATACGCACTCTCACCCTTCCATCATTGCTAGCCTCTTCGGTACCGTGCATTGCCCTTTCTCACCTTGAGAGTTGGTGCAAACTTCGCCGGTGCATCCAAACCCCGTGATACGATACGCTCTATCGCACATAAACCTCCTAATATCTTCCTCAAAACAGCCACCATACCTACCTATTATGGCATTTTCATAGCCATTCCGAGATATATTGCCATGCAACTTTCCACCGTTCCGTTTATCATGACACGTTTCATCATTGTCATATTGCCTTGCATGATCATGTAGTTGACATCGTATTTGTGGCAAAGCCACCATGCATATTTTTCATACATGTCACTCTTGATTCATTTCCCATCCCGGTACACCGCCGGAGGCATTCATATAGAGTCATACTTTGTTCTAGTTTCGAGTTGTAATCATTGAGTTGTAAATACTTGATTCATTGCCCATCCCGCAACCTTCTGTACCCGTGAGATCCCATCTTGGGGCCTTTTCCGGCGTCCTGCCGGAGGGGGCATTGATCACGGAGGGCTTCTACATCAACACCATAGCCTCTCTGATGATGTGTGAGTAGTTTACCTCAGACCTTCGGGTCCATAGTTATTAGCTAGATGGCTTCTTCTCTCTCTTTGGATCTCAATACAAAGTTCTCCTCGATTCTCTAGGAGATCTATTTGATGTAACTCTTCTTTTGCGGTGTGTTTGTCGAGATCCGATGAATTGTGGGTTTATGATCAAGATTATCTATGAAAAATATTTGAATCTCCTCTCAATTCTTTTATGTATGATTGGTTATCTTTGCAAGTCTCTTCGAATTATCAGTTTGGTTTGGCCTACTAGATTGATCTTTCTTGCAATGGGAGAAGTGCTTAGCTTTGCGTTCAATCTTGCGGTGTCCTTTCCCAGTGACAGCAGGGGCAGCAAGGCACGTATTGTATTGTCGCCATCGAGGATAAAAATATGGGGTTTATATCATATTGCATGAGTTTATCCCTCTACATCATGTCATCTTGCTTAAAGCGTTACTCTGTTCTTATGAACTTCATACTCTAGATGCATGCTGGATAGCGGTCGATGTGTGGAGTAATAGTAGTAGATGCAGAATCGTTTCGGTCTACTTGTCACAGACGTGATGCCTATATACATGATCATACCTAGATATTCTCATAACTATGCTCAATTCTATCAATTGCTCGACAGTAATTCGTTTACCCACCGTAATACTTATGCTATCTTGAGAGAAGCCACTAGTGAAACCTATGGCCCCCGGGTCTATTTTCCATCATACTAATCTTCCGTCAACAAGTTATTTCTATTACCGTTTATTTTGCTTTCTTTACTTTTAGTCTTTATCATAAAAATACCAAAAATATTATCTTATCATCTCTATCAGATCTCACTCTCATAAGTGACCGTGAAGGGATTGACAACCCCTTTATCGCGTTGGTTGTGAGGTTCTTATTTGTTTGTGTAGGTGCATGGGACTTGAGCGTGGCCTCCTACTGGATTGATAGCTTGGTTCTCAAAACTGAGGGAAATACTTATGCTACTTTGCTGCATCACCCTTTCCTCTTCAAGGGAAAACCAACGCAGTGCTCAAGAAGTAGCAAGAAGGATTTCTGGCGCCGTTGCCGGGGAGTCTACGCACAAGTCAAGACATACCAAGTACCCATCAAAAACTCTTATCCCTCGCATTACATTATTCGCCATTTGCCTCTCGTTTTCCTCTCCCCCACTTCACCTTTGCCGTTTTATTCGCCCTCTTTTCCATTCGCCTCTTTTTCACTTGCCTCTTGTTTGCTTGTGTGTTGGATTGCTTGCTTGTCCCGATGGATCTACCTAGATTTGGTGATCTTCACCTTAAAAGGTTAGAAGAGATTGAAAGCAACGTCAGGAGTTTTATGACTTTACAATTTGAGAATAATAATTTCTTTAGAAACGAGCTGAAGGAACAAAAAAGCTTTATGGGATACATGAATAAAGAGCTCGATGACATGTCTAAGGAATTTTATGGTTTGAAATCTCAGATTGCTCATCTCAAAAAATTAATAGCTGAAATTTCGGATAAGCAGACCACCTTAGTTAATAAGATGGCCGCTAAATCGGAATTTTTTTATGAGAATAAAGATGAAGATCTAAAATATATTGATGTGTCCCCTATTAAATCTTTGTTTTGCAATATGAATCTTGATAATGATGGGACTGAAAATGAGTCAACTTTAGTTAGAAGGCGTTCCAAAAATTCTCATAACTATGCTCAATTCTATCAATTGCTCGACAGTAATTTGTTTACCCACCGTAATACTTATGCTATCTTGAGAGAAGCCACTAGTGAAACCTATGGCCCCCGGGTCTATTTTCCATCATATTAATCTTCCGTCAACAAGTTATTTCTATTACCGTTTATTTTGCTTTCTTTACTTTTAGTCTTTACCATAAAAATACCAAAAATATTATCTTATCATCTCTATCAGATCTCACTCTCGTAAGTGACCAAGAAGGGATTGACAACCCCTTTATCGCGTTGGTTGCGAGGTTCTTATTTGTTTGTGTAGGTGCGTGGGACTTGAGCGTGGCCTCCTGCTGGATTGATACCTTGGTTCTCAAAACTGAGGGAAATACTTACGCTACTTTGCTGCATCACCCTTTCCTCTTCAAGGGAAAACCAACGCAGTGCTCAAGAGGTAGCAGTTATGATTGAACCGGCCCTAGTTATGGATTGTTAGTCACCAATGGTTTTTATATAGGGTGTTGTGACCCGCCCTGGGGTAAACCGCCAGGGTACTTGTGATCTGTTTTGTGTGCAGGTAAAATACTAAATCTAGCATACAGAGTTGATGTCATCATAAGCATAAGTGGCCGAACTTCAATTGGTAAAGCAGCAGTGTCATGCAAAGCAAAACATGCACGATGGCACAGAAGATCAAAATTTTAACTAGCCTATTACAAGGCATCTGATGGCCCAAGGAGAATAAGTATTTCGGAGCTGTCAACACAGCAAAGTATTCTGCTTAATAAACCGGCTTATGACTATTGGCGGGTTGAAGCCTCCGGGTCTTCCTTCACCTCTTCTTCATCTGCAGCTCCTTGCTTATCCATCAGCTGGAAGTCAGGCGCAGCCCAGTTGATACCGGTCAATGCTCTAAACACAGCTTCATCATCAATAAGATTGGATGGATCAATGTCAGGAGCGAAGGTGTGCTTACGAATTAGCGGGCTGAGATCTTTTGGCTCGTGAATCGGCGCGCTCACTCTCTTGTTTTCAGCGTCATAAGCCGACTGGTATGTAGATAGACTGGTTTCGTCAGCACTGAAGGCAGATCCGTCTTCTTTGACACTAGGGCAGCCGTTGGCCAAATCCTCCGGGTCAAGATCGGCTTGCCATGCCTTTTCCCGCCTTAAGGCAGTCGAGGCGCCGGCTCTGGCAGCTCCCCATTTTAAGTCATCAATTCTTTTGGGAAGCACGGATAACTGCTTCAGTGTATCTTTGATAAGTGTGGAGGGAGTTTTCTTGTGCAGCGTAGTAGCAATGGTTCGTTGGGCACCAGTATATAACTGTTCTACAAGAGTGTAGACAGCCTTAAGCCGGACGTGCATGTCTGAGCCCAACTTTGCACTCCGTGAACCTATATCAGTAAAATTATGAGTAAGTCGGCAGATATTCACAATGTGATTCTTGAGGTACAAAGGAGACATGTTTTTCTACTTACCAAAGATGGCTGACGACATGATATTAATATGTTGCTTTAAGCCGGATAACTCTTCAGTCACCGTCTTAAGTGCCGCTTCAGCATCATCTGTTCTCTTCAATAGAGCCGCCTTCTCAGTTTCCCAGCCATCTTTTTCAGCATTGAAATTTTGCTTCAGTTGTTCAATATTCTCCAAAGCAGTTTTTAATTCTGTTTTGGCTTTGGATGTCCCGGCTTGCTGAGTTTTCACACTGGCCTTCAGATCATTCAGCCGTGCATCCTTTTCGGTCAGTTCAGCCTGTGATATATGCAAACATGAAAGGTGTTATGATCATGATGATTTGTGAAGTCCCAAGCACAATACAAGTATTATACTTGGCACTTGGGGGCTAATGCCCCCTCCTTCTTATTCTTCCTTGGCCTCCTCCCTAGATGGGAGGAGAGTTCCCCCTCTGGTCCATGGCCTCCATGGGGGCGGAGGGGCGGGATCCCCTCCAAGATTGGATCTCCCTCTCTGTTCTCTTCTGTTTCACGTTCCCCAGATCTGGCCCTTCACCGTTTCTTAAATTCCCGAAGATCCATAACTCCAATTGCGCTTAAATTTTTACACGATTTTTTTTCATAAACTATCTTTCTTGCGCCAGAAGAAGGGCCCCAACCGCCTTACGGGCACAAGACACCTGGGCGCGCCAGGGGTGCCTGGCGCGCCCTGGTGGGTTGTGGAGGCCGTGGGCCTCCGTTAGCGTTGATTCCAAGTCCCAAAAATAAAATATATTCCAAAATATATCTCCGTAAATTTTTATCGCGTTTGGACTTTGTTTGATATGGATTTTCTGCAAAAAAAAACATGCGACAAATAGGAACTGACACTAGGCACTGGATCAATATGTTAGTCCAAATAAATCATATAAAATGTTGCCAAAAGTTTATAAAAGTTGTATAATATTGGCATGAAACAATCAAAAATTATAGATACGACGGAGACGTATCAGCATCCCCAAGCTTAATTCCTGCTCGTCCTCGAGTAGGTAAATGATAAAAAAGATATTTTTTATATGGAATGCTACCTAGCATAAACTTGATCATATATCTAATCATGACATGAATATTAAGACATAAGTGATTCAAAGCAATAGTCTATAATTTGACATAAAGACATCAACACTCAGGCATCCCAACAAACATTCATGTCTTTCAAAATATCAACGCTAAAGAAAGCTATCCCTACAAAATTATATTGTCTTGTCATGCTCTGTCTTCTTAACACAAAGTATTTCTCATGCACAACCCCGATGACAAGCCGAGCAATTGGTTCATACTTTTTAACACGCTTCAGCTTTTTCAAACCTCATATAATACATGAGCGCAAGCCATGGATATAGCACTATGGGTGGAATAGAGTATGATGATAGGGGTAAATATAGAGAAGACAAAAAAGTAAGAAAGTCTCACATCGATGCGGCTAACCAACGGGCTATGGAGATGCCCATCAATTGATATCAATGCGAGGAGTAGGGATTTCCATGCAATGGATGCACTAAGAGCTATAAGTGTATGAAAGCTCAATATAACAACTAAGTGGGTGTGCAACTAATCCTATGATGAAAAATTCCCACTACTATATGAAAGTGACAACATAGGAGACTCTCCATATGAAAAACATGGTGTTACTTTGAAGCACAAGTGTGGAACTAGCATGCCCCTTCTCCCTTTATTTATTCTTTCTTTCTTTCTTTTTTTTCTTTCTTTTTTCTTTCTTTTTTTCCTTTATTTTTTTCTTTTCTTTTCTTTTTTATATATTTTTTCTCTCATTGTCCGGAGTCTCATCCCGACTTGTGGGGGAATCATAGTCTCCGTCATCCTTTCCTCACCGGGGCAATGCTCTAAAAATGAATAATGATGATCATCACACTTCTATTTACTTACAACTCAATAGAAATGAAAATTACAACTCGATACCTATAACAAAGAATGACTCTATATGAATGCCTTTGGCAGTGTACCAGGATGTGCAATGATCTAGCATAACAACGATATCAAAAAACGGACAAGCCATGTAAATAACATGCTAGCTATCTTACGATCATGCAAAGTAGTATGACAATGAATGCTCAAGTCATCAAAATGTAAACGGTGGACGTTGCATGGCAATATATCTCGGAATGGCTATGGAAAGGCCATAATAGGTAGGTATGGTGGTTGTTTTGAGGAAGATATAATAAAGCTTATGTGTGATAGAGCGTATCATATCACGGGGTTTGGATGCACATGCGAAGTTTGCGCTGACTCTCGAGATGAGAAAGGGAAATGCACGGTATCGTAGAGGCTAGCAAATTGTGAAAAGATAACAGTGCGTATAATCCATGGACTCACATTAGTCATAAAGAACTCATATAATTATTGCAAAAGTTTATGAGCCCTCGAAGCAAATTACTACTACGCATGCCCCTAGGGGGGTAGATTGGTAGGAAAAGACCATGGCTTGTCCCCGACCGCCACTCATAAGGAAAACAATCAATAATAAATCATGCTCCAACTTCATAGCATAACGAGAGACTATACGTGCATGCTTCGGGAATCACAAACCTTAATACCAATATCTTACTAACCACAACTGTTTACTAGTACCTCCCACATATTTCATCTCTATATCGCAAAACTATTGTAAGGAATCAAACATATCATATTCAGTGATCCACAAGTTTTATGTAGGATTTTATGACTAACCATGCAATCGACCAATTCCTGTTGACTCTCTAAATAGATCTAAGTGAGGCATGAGAGTTTAATTCTTTCTACAAAAGATCATGCTCTAATAAATATAAGTGAAGCAAAAGAGCATTCTACAAACAACGATTTTCTATATGAAGAGAAACAGGCAATCCAAACTTCAAATGGTATAAGTGAAGCACATAAAGTATTCTATAAAGCCATACTCAAAAGATATAAGTGAAGTGCAATGAGCATTCTATAAATCAACCATGCACTATCTCATACCAGCATGGTGCATAAAAGAAAAATGAAAACTAAGTGCAAAAGACGCTCCAAGATTTAAGCATATCACGTGAACGAAACGAAGATGAAAACATACTGATAGTTGTTGAAGAAAGATGGGATGCCTACCGGGGCATCCCCAAGCTTAGACGCTTGAGTCTCCTTGAATATTTACTTGGGGTGCCTTGGGCATCCCCAAGCTTGAGCTCTTGCCTCTCCTCCTTCTCCTCATATCGATAACTCCTCGATCTTTGATCACTTCATCCACACAAAACTCAACAGAAAGCTTGGTAAAATCCGTTAGTATAATAAAGCAAATCACTACTCTAAGTACTATTGCAAATCAATTCATATTTTGTTTTTGCATTGTATCTACTATAATATAACTTTTTCATGGCTTATTCCACTGATAGAATCGATAGTTTTATTAAAACAAGCAAAACAATGCATCAAAAACAGAATCTGTCTTAAACAGGGCAGTCTGTAGTAATCTGAACATTCACCATACTTCTGGTACTCCAAAAATTCTGAAAAATTAGGACAAAATAAACAATTTGTATATCAAGACTGTGCAAAATGTTTCAGAAACTTTCGACGTTCCAGTAAAAAATGTAAAATCGCGCACTACAGCCAAAGTTTCTGTTTTTGCACCGCACATACCAACAAGCAATCTACTCATCCTAAAGGCAAATCTTGGCACATTATTTTTATAATACAATGGAATTGTACAAGGGGATAATTATTTTTTTGAGAATCTTCATGAAAAATTCTACATTATTTCCATAAGCATGAACACAAGTATTCAAGGTCGACCCTCACTTCTCCAATGCATAACTTCCAATCGCTTCTCTTTTGTGAAAATGTTTTTAAGTTCCCATCTATATCTTTTTTGTTTTAAAACTTTATAAAAGCACCCAACAGAAATAAATGACTCTCTAAAACTTCCGGGTTGTCTCCCTAGCAGCGCTTTCTTTAAAGCCATTAAGCTAGGCATAAAGTGCTCAAGTAATGAATCCACCCGGATCCCAAGGTATATCAAAGCTAATTTTAATTAACAATGATTTGGCATTTAGTAATGAGCACAAAGCAACATATATCATGCAATGACGAAGTCTAACTCTCTTCCTATGCATCGGCATGTCATACAAGAACAATTCATGCACATCAAGTAAAGGCCAATACATAGCATAAAAAGTTTCTTGTAATTCTTTCGTGTTGGAAACATAGAGAGGCGGAGATGTAATTCCTCACTCATAATAATTGCAAGTAGGAGCAGCAATCACATGCATATTATATTCATGAAAATCATCATGTGTAGTGGTAGAATGCAACCCATCAATGTAATCCTTAATAAGAGCAAACTTCTCCGATATAGTGTAGTTTGGAGAATTCAAAAAGATAATAGGACTATCATGTGTGGGTGCAATAGCAACAATTTCATTCTCAACAAAAGGAACTATAGCAAGTTCGTCTGCATAAGCATAATCCATATTGGCATCATGGCCACAAGCATAGCAATCATCAAGTTCATCAAAAAGGGATATTTCAAAAGAATCAACGAGATCATAGCAATTATCATAGCATTCATCCTTCGGTGAGAACGAAGGGAAATTAAATAATGTATGTGTTGAAGAGTTACTCTCATTAGAAGGTGGGCACGGGTAGCTAATCCGCTCTTCTTCCTTTTGTTCTTCGCTCTCCTCATCGTCTTTTTCATCCAATGAGCTCGCAGTTTCATCAATTTCTTCTTCCATAGACTCCTGCAAAATATTAGTCTACTCTTGGATAACGGAGACTTTCTCAATAAATTCATCAATATCTGAATTGTATTTATAATTATCATAGCAATATTTAAGGATAGCAAAATTTTCAGGTCTATAAACTGAATCATCAAAATCTTCAAACTTTAAAAACAAAGATTCAATTTCATAAGCACCCTTAAGAGCAACCAATTCTTCTATTCGTTCCACATCATAGTAATCATATATACCATTAGCATAGAAAGCTAAGGTTTCATTATCATTAAATTTGCATGAAAAAGGAAGATGTGGAGCGTTCATCCTAGAGCAAAAAGTATAATCCTATCTCAAGCATAGCTCCCGAGCATACCAATGCAACATATGAATTTCATCCCATAAAAATTTCCCTTTATGAGTTAAGCGATAATCCCTAAAGTATTCGCGTTGATCCAACGTTACTCCCATTATATAGTTGAATGGGGTTTTCTCACGATTATCAAAGTAGTGCATAATATCTTCCACATAACGAGCATTGAGGGTTTTAGGAGGTTCCCCATCTCCATGAGTAGCAAGTACAACTAATTTTTTTGGTGTTTCGTGTTCCATATCCATAACTAAAGATAGAGAACAACTTAGAACAGAAAATAAAACTACTTAGTGATAAAGCAAACAAGCACACACGAGAATATTCACCCCCACGCTATTGCTCCCCGGCAACGGCGCCAGAAAAAGGTCTTGATAACCCACAAGTATAGGGGATCATTTGTAGCCTTCTTCGATAAATAAGAGTGTCGAACCCAACAAGGAACCCTAGGAAATCGATAACAAGTACGGGTAATCATTCTTGTAATTTTATATGAGGGAGAGGCATGAGCTAACATACTTTCTCTACTTGGATCATATGCGCTTATGATTGGAACTCTAGCAAGCATCCGCAACTACTAAAGATCATTAAGGCCGTGAAACCCAACCATAGCATTAAGTATCAAGTCCTCTTTATCCCATACGCAACAACCCACCTACTCGGGTTTAAGCTTCTGTCACTCTCGCAACCCACCATAAGCAAATCATGAACGTATTGCAACACTCTACAGCGGGGATCTCCCACGTTTGCACGAGACGGAGGGCACTGTAGGACAGCACCATAAATAAAATAGACAATCGTACCAACCAAGATCATGATTAACCCATAGGACAAAACAGATCTACTCAAACATCATAGGATAACCATAGATCATTGGGAAAAAATATATGGAGTTGAGCACCATGTTTAAGTAGAGATTACGGTGGGGAGAAGGGGTGTTACACCGCTACGTAGAGGGGGAGAAAGTTGGTGTTGACAGTAGCAAGATTGTTGATGTAGATCGCCGTCACGATCCTAGCCCCGGCGGCACTCCGGCGCCACCGGAAGCGAGGGGGAGAGAGCCCCCTCCTTCTTCTTCTTCATTGGCCTCCTCCCTAGATGGGAGGAGAGTTCCCCCTCTGGTCCATCGCCTCCATGGCGGCGGAGGGGCAGGAGCCCCTCCGAGATTGGATCTCCCTCTTTGTTCTCTTCTGTTTCGCGTTCCCCAGATCTAGCCCTTCACCGTTTCTTAAATTCCTGGAGATCCGTAACTCCGATTGCGCTGAAATTTTTACACTATTTTTTCCATAAATTATCTTTCTTGCGCCAGAAGAAGGGCCCCAACCGCCTTACGGGGTGGGCACAAGACACCTGGGCGCGCCAGGGGGTGTCTGGCGCGCCCTGGTGGGTTGTGGAGGCCGTGGGCCTCCGTTACCGTTGATTCCAAGTCCCAAAAATCACATATATTCCAAAATAATTCTTCGTAAATTTTTATCGCGTTTGGATTTCGTTTGATATGGATTTTTTGCGAAACAAAAAACATGCAACAAACAAGAACTGACACTGGGCAGTGGATCAATATGTTAGTCCAAGTAAATCATATAAATATTGCCAAAAGTTGTATAATATTGGCATGAAACAATCAAAAATTATAGATACGACGGAGACGTATGAGATGTCAACTCGTCGAGTTCTTGGGTGGACTGTCAAGATGGGTTGTCCAGATTGGATCTACTAATATGCAAATCTGCTAGTCTATGGCTTTTGAAGATGTTGAATATGTCCTTCGTCTTTGACAACTGCCTTTATAGGGATATCGGTCAATGGTCTCCATCCCTTTACCTTCATCTTCTTGCCTTGCATGTCGTAGACCTCATTCTTGTAGTCACGCGACTCCCCTCAAGGGCACCGGGAGTGGCATGCCTAAGGGTGTTGCTCGCCCAAGTATGGGCCTTAGTATCAAGCATATATAGGCAAATACAACCCAAAATACGGTATGTGTAGCCCGGGAATGCGGTGAAACCACCTCCCCTCGATAAGGACATCGGTCAATATTCGTAATGCGCTGAATCAAAATATTTACTTTCATTTTATAGTTCACCCATCTCGTCCAATTTGGATAATATTGATGTTGCTATGGGAAGAATAATTGAGGGGGTAGGTGTGTCGGTGAGGGATCTCTAGAATGTAGAAATTGATTGTTTAAAGGTTTCTTCCAACAACTCGAGCCCTCATGTGAACCTCAACACCAAGGAGGAGTGGGGAGCTAGGAGGGGGTACCGTCTGTGACGCTCAACTTCCCACTGTAACAAACCAGATTAATGATAGTAATTGATAATTGATTATTGAACATAAGCATCTCATAAGCATCATGTTTAATTAAATTTTCATTTGAAAAATAGGAGAATTCAACCCTCAAGTTTTCCAAAAACCATAAAATAAACACAACTTTAATAAAAAGATGTAGATCTTAACCTATTTAAATGGAGGCACATAGTGACTTCTCTTGAAAAACTGCACACATCCTTCAAATATTATTAGGCATCTACCAAACTTATTTTGCGAATTTTGGAAATACCTGCAACCCCAATTAATAACCAAATTGGGTTTATATCTACAGAAAACATAAATATAAACTAAAAAATACCAAAAACTTTTGTATGGGTTTGGTTATTACCCAGAGAGCTACACAAAAAGTTTGAGAAAATTTAGAGGTTGTTTGGTCCCTCAAGTAAATGCAAAGATGAGATGCATCTTAAAAATAAATATAGAAGGCCCAAAAATCAAGTGCACTTAAGCCCAAAAGGGCCCATGCACCAAGCCCACCCCTCTTATTCAACCTCATGTACAAAAGACAGTGAGACTAGCTTTTGTCTCGCCGAAGGTTTCCCGTCCTCTCTCTAGTAATGGGTTGGCCCTGCTCGCTCACTGGCTCGTTCGCTCGCTGCGTTTTGCTCGTGCTTTTTTCTTTTTTTCTTTTTGGTTTACCATTCGGTTATTTTATTTCTTCATGGATTTTTTTGGTTTTTTGTCTTCCTTTGTTTTAAAATTGTTTTTCGTTTTATTCCTATTTTTACTGGTTTTATGTTTTTTTCTTTGTTTTTGTCCATTTTTTCTGTTGTTCCTTTCTCCATTTATTGTTTTTTCTTTTCTATTCTATTTTCTTCGATTTTGTTTCCATCCTTCTTAGTTCTGATCTTCTTCTTTTGTATTTCTTCAGTTTTGATTTGTTTTTCTGGGTTTTTCTTCGTTTCCTCATGGGTTTTCATGGTTTTTTCTTCGGGTTTTCTTGTTTTTGAGGTTTTTCTTTCTTCCGTTTCTTCGGTTTTCACCACTTTTGTTTGGCTTTTTTTCTTCAACGCATGTCTACATTTCCATGCACATTTGTACATTTTACACATAGATCAAGAACATTTGTTTATACATGTTTAATATTTTTGAAATATGTAATTAACAATTTTAAAAATTTATGTTTGATGACTACTTTTTTCAGACACATTGTACATTTTTGGTATATAGCAAGAACAAATTTTGAAACATGTTTAGAAAATTTAAAATATGTGATTAACATTTTTTATACATGGTGAACTTTTTTAAAATTTATATTTATATGTTCAAATCTTTAATACATGTTTTTACATTTTTCATATACATCAGGAGCATTTTTTTGTACACAAATAATATATTTGAAATAGATGACTAATTTTTTTTCCTGGTTGATGACTACTTTTTCATACACATTGTACATTTTCGGTATATATCAGGAACAGTTTTTATACACGGTTAACATTTTTGGAACATATGATTAACATATTTTGATACACGATCAACAATTTTTAAAAATTATGTTCAATTTTTAATACATGTTCTACATTTTCTGTATCATAAGGAAGAATATACATGTTTAACATTTTTATAATAGATGATTAACATTTTTTAAATGCTTGATTAACATTTTTTAATAATACATGATCAACTTTTTTCATGCACATTTTATTTGTTTTGTATACATTTTTTGTATAGATGAGAAACATTTTTACTACACACATTTAACATTTTACAAATGCTACATTAACATTTTCAAATGTTTTATCTAGAGTGTTTTTTGTATTATATTTTTCAACTATTTGGAAGTATAAACAACAGTGAAAAGTGAAAGCAAAACACGAGAAAACAACAAAACAAAAAAAACGAGGCTGTGGCCTCCCGCGCGCCTAGGTCGGCCCATCTCACGCCTCCATTCAGGCGAGCCTTCCCTTTGTCTCGCGTGAAGCGAGGTATAGCAGCGCCCCAAGAGACAGAACCATGGTGTGGCGCACATGGCACATCGACGGCAGCCACGGTCATGGATGGCCTCCACGTCATCCCACAACGTTGTAAAGACGTCTCCCATGTTGCCCTAGGTCCCTTCCTCCCTTTCCCCTCTCTCCCTTCGCTTCGGTGGCGTGTAGCTGACGCACACTAGCACAATCACTGACATCGTTCATCGAACTGTGGCCATGAGCTCTCCCGCGTGAGGAATCGAGCCGAGAATCCCGAAGCGCAACGCACTCGACCTCTCTTCCTCGTCATAGTCGCTGACACCAACCATCAATCTCGTCACCAAACAATCTTAAAAAAATGATTTAGTTAGTTATTATAAAATGTCTCCTTAATATACTTGTATAACTACGATTGCTTAACACGAATGGAAAGCACTACCGTGGTTGTGGTTGCCACAACTAGAACGAACGCGGGTACATCCAAGGGAAGTGAATCGTGACGAGCACATGTTTCACTCTAGCAAATACAACAAGGACATAGGACAGAAAGGTGGCAGTATAGTAAGGGCATATGCAAGAAAAGAGGCTGAAATGGCGTGGTGAGAGATTAATCTAGTTGATGAGAAAGGAGAACTTCGAGAGGCAGAGCATGCTGATCAGGAGACAAGGCGAGCCTGACATGCATTGTGCACGACAAGGAATCACTTTCACATCTTAGAGGCTTCATTCAGCATGTGTGTTCCGAGTTTTCTGCTGAAATAGGCATCCTGCATAGCCAGTACTTTACTAAAACCTCCCACACCCATGCCTACACTTTGGACCCCCTCTATCCCTCAATGGCTTGACTTGCACTTGTCACATTGTTCTCCTTCTCTTGGCCCTATCAATCCAACACCGGTTATAAGCTTTATATGCAGCCACCTACACTATAGCAATTAATGCAATCCAACATAAGTTGGCAAGAAGGTTGCTTCACTTTTCAAACTAGAAAATATCGAATGAGTTCGTGGGCCATGTATCACCCGCGGTAACCTACTCGAGTCAAGTATAGTACATCATCGCTATCTCTCTTTCCTCGCTGGAAGTGGCAACTACGCTCAACAAAGTGAACACATAACAAGTAGTCATATGCTCATATATCAAATATACGCTCAATAGTAAATGCCTATGATTTAATATGTTTTGGATATCCTTGGTCCCATTCAATTCATGAGATGTCTTACCTATTGCATTACTATTTTACTTCATTTATGTAAACATTGCAAACCTGAGACCATCAATCTGAATATGCTCACCTACCACTTCCTCTTTGGGGCACTTTCCACTATTTTTTAGAAACTTCTAATCTATTCATCTCTAATCATGGTAGTAAAAAGGACACCAGAGGTAATAAAAAATACAACTAGGTCCGTGGACCACCTAGCGACGACTACAAGCACTGGAGCGAGCCGATAGCAGTTATTGGATCTCCATTTCAAAATATAGTGCATATATACATCTTTAAAATGCAAGAGATTTGTTCTTCAATGAATTGAACATAGAGGCAACAGTTCCATAATAATTACATCTGGTTGCATTTGATCTAGATGCATGTTAGCACTATTTTTTTTACCAAACCATTTCCTTCAAACGCCCAGCTTCTCAAAAACCTGAGACCAAGTAGTATAACACAGATACCACAAACACAACACGTTATGAACTGGGAATTTTGTTTCTAAAAAAACTGGCTATACTAAAATAGTCTGCTCTTGGAGCTAGGAACCTGGCATGCCCATGTTAGTTTGAACTGCCTCACAAAAAAATGTTGGTTTAAACTAGATGCTTTTTCTTATCTCATAGCGAAACAAAATGATGTGCAAAACTCCCTCATGTTCTCTTCTTTTCATAGCTCAAACCATAACTACAAAATATATAGAAATTTGGAACAAGAACTTAGTTGGTTGTGCCAAACTACCGTATGTCAAAAAAAATGTTACATGCATCTTCCAGAGTGCCCAGGTTGGCAAAGAGCACTCAGATTAGTCCTAAAAGCACATGCTATAGTTCAATGAAGTTCACAACAACTTCTACACCCTATGTCTTGTGGTCTGCGGGTAGTCACCCTGTGCAGCGTGGGTTGCGAGTAGCTGGGTCGTGCGGCGTTGTACCTCGTGGGTGAGCAGTGGTATGTCTGGGTGGAGGCCCCTGAAGGTGGTGTTGGCTGATTGCACGGGACGGAATGGAGTGATGGATGTCGGGGCGGCGACTTCGACATTTGGTAGCTTCGAGGGCTTTTGACTTCGTGTCGTGTGGCCGACGAGGTTGCCATTGATGTTGGTCGTCGGCAATATGCCAGATTATGCAATTGGCGTAGGACCCATGGAGTGCAAGCCCTTCATTTCTGTGGGAGAGTCCCATCACTACTCCTCTCATAGTAGTCACAAATTCTTCTTTCCGACAATGGTGCAAGGTTGGCTTGTTCGGCGGAGCAGGGGTTCCCGTTGCTTATGTATGTGCGGTGGGTGTTCTTGTGCCATTCGGCATTTTATCGACAAGAGTGGTTTGACATCGTGTGCTTTGGTGTTCCAGAGTGGACTTGGCCCTTGATGTATCAGTTTTCACCCGGTTTTCTCCTAATTAATTGGACATTTCTCTTCTGCTTAATGGACGAGGCAAATCTTTTGCCTTCATTTAAAAAAACCCTCCACACTTTCTAGGTTCCAATTCTAGGAAGATGTTCTAGGAAAACAAGGCCCCTCTTTGGATATGGCTGCAATCGCTACAATAACAACACGTCTACACCCAAGTCCACATCTAAAACATGAGGGCACACGCTATGACTCTGCTTCCACATATATCTGTTTAGTGTTTACCCGACAGCACGACCGTGTTACAGACCGTGGTGATTCCTCGGGGACAAAGAGCGATGATCCATGCATGCGGCATGGAATTCTCCAACCATTGATGTTGGTGACCGCACGTCGAGGCGATTTCTCCACGAGCCTAGCTGGCTGGGTGAAAATCCTGTCGCTGTCTGGTGCGCGTCCCGGAGCTAGCTAGTACAAACACCGAAACGTGGAAATGGAGGAAGTTGCCATGGTTTGGTGGGTGCGTCCTACAGGTCGAGGACTCCATGATTTGTATTTTGCGGGTCATGAAATTTCTTTTTGTGCGAACATGTTCAACAAAATTCCTTATATATTTCTCCATTCTTGGTCTCAAGGGTGAGTTCCAAGTGGATTAAACGGGTGTTATTAGTTTGGTTAGAACAGGAGGCATCCAAATCCGACTAATCTTTGTGCTTGGTTCTAAGTAGTCTCTGCAAAATGCTAGCTGTATCCTTAATTTACTTGTACGTCTACGGTTCCTTAACCAGATGTTCCTCTAGTGGGTGGAGCAAGTCGTGCAACAATGCTCTCGCCATGAAGTCTGAAGCCTTTATCATTGATAACTTTGTGGAGAATTTCTGGCGCATGTAGCCTGACAGAAGGAACAGTGTCACTTCATCCCACTAGTTAACACATTCATGCAAAGAGGAACTAGGACAAGTATTGCGTCTCAAAGATAACAGGTTGGTCTTCAGAGACACGATGAGCTCACACTCATTGGGCGGTTGCACGAGGTCATGGCTACACGACGCTAACCCGGTTGTCGCAGTGGAACAAATGGGTACTCGGAAAATGAAACCGAGACAAGGAGATATGTTCCACCCAACAATGATAGAGTGCCATGGATCAGGGTCGAGGCTAGAATGAAACGAACGGATATCGATTTGGTTGGGGAGGAAGGCAAACATGATCAAAAGGAGCAAGTGTGGCATAAGACACAACACACATGACGTGAGTTGTGCACACCAAGGATCCGCTTCCTTGTCCCAAAGGCTTCATTCAACCTTTGTGATCGATATTGGTAGGTGGAACATATTCCATTCATTGCCAACAATTCACCGATACCTCCCACACCTATGGCTACACTTCCTACTAGCTACTTTTCTCGTTGGCAGTTTAGCTCGCCTTTGATACACTGATTTTGTTATCTTTGGCCTATAGATCATAGTATAGTAGTAGGGGCTTTATATGCGGCCATCTATATTGCAGTAATTAATGTTATCCAGTACAAGATGAGGAGGAGGTTGTTGCACAGGTTGAAGCAATGACTTCATAATTCACCTTAACACGTACATGTGTATACAATGTTGCTATTTTAAGAGTGCCATGTAGAATAAATCTTGAGGTAAAGAAGAAAAAAATCATAAAAAATTGCATTCTCTTAATCAAGATCTGAACTCTTAGCAATAATATCTCTTAACATATATTTAGCTATATGTAGTTTTTTTTCAGGAGTACACCAAAAGTGTACCATAGTTTTATAGATCATGTGTTTACAGGTATGATCATTCGATCTACACTTCTCATCGTCGACAATGATTGTTGTTCTCGTCGTGTGAGACCTTAGTACAATGACTTTTCGACTATCTAGTATCTACTACAACTAGATTTATTCGACTCCACTGAGGGAGAGCTATGACGACTAGTTTCCGTGTTTGTAGTCGCTAGGTGGTCCACTGGACCCGACTGTATTTTTTATGGATTCAATAGGATGACCTCCCGTATTGAACGAAAGGTTCTTTGGGAATCAATCGTTCAAGCAAACGACAATGTTCGCTACGATCAGGTCCAGGCCCCTCCCCCCTCGATGGCACTACAGATGGGCCCAAAAAGAAAGCCTGGTTTTGTTGCATCTAAGCCTTAAACTAGCCTAGTTTTGCTGTGACTAAGCCTTAAAAGAAAATAAGTTTGTCAAAACTAAAAATGTCATGTGTGGAAATTTAGAAATTGTCGCTGTGCTTCATGAGATGCTGCAAAAAAAGTAAAAAAAAATGTGATGATAAAAAATGCCATGGTGTGTTTAAAAGTGCTATAGTGTACAAAAAATGAATATGCCATGGTGCTAAAAATAAATTTGTCATTGTTATGAAAAAGCTTCCATTTTTTATTCCCATGGCAAAATTATTACCTATACCATGGCAAACTTATTACATATTCCTTACAAAATTTACCGATGGTCATGTATGTAATTTGCCATGTCCTAGAGAACACGAAACCCCCTAAAAAATGCCATGTGATTAGTCGGCCAGTTTTAAAAAAAAAGCTGTATTATGATGATCAAATTTCATTATAATGTCATCTGACTAACCTAAATAATAAAACAAATCTCTAAAACGTGGCAACATGGAAAAGTTACAAAAACCTGATCTCCCACAAATAAAAAGCAATGTTTTTCGGAGAACCCTACATGGGATTGCTAATTTGCCATGGTCAATTGCAGAAAGGAAAAACGCAAAAAAGAATTACGTAATAAGTTTGGCATGGTCTAGTTAAATAAATTGTCATGGCAAAGCTAGTTGTTCTTTGCCATGCTACAAAAAAATTGCCATGGTAAAAAAATAAAGTAAAAATAAAATTGTCATGATAGAGAACGAAAAAGAAGATACCATGGATTGTTTAGTAAAATTTGCCATGGTTCATGTAAGCAAAAACTTCCCACAAAAGCGATGAAAGTAATTGACGTGTTTCATAAAGTAAATTTATCATAGTGCATAAAAGCAAAACTTCCCATAAGCGATGAAAGTTACATTTGCATGGATGTGTGATACAATAAGAAGTAAATTTGCCATATATATGTAAAAAGCAAGTTTGCCATGGCAAAATGAAAGATAAATTTGCCATATATATGTAAAAAGTAAGTCTGCCATGGCAAAATGAAAGATAAATTTGCCATGGCAAAATAAAATATAAATTTGCCATGGCAAAATAAAATATAAATTTGCCATGGCTGTAAAGTAAAATTTGCAATGCCTATAAAAGTAAATTTGCTATGGCTATAAAACTAAATTGACGGTGCTACAAAGTAAATCTGCCATGTTCTTAAAAGGCAAAGTGTTAGGAAGATCATTTCCGAAATAACAACTTAGACATGGTATTGGTAAATAGCTAATTTGCCATGATCTACATGAGTACATAGTAAGAATTGCCATACCGCGGTAGAAAATGGCTAATTTGTGAAAGCATCTTATGAAAAGCAAAAAAAAGCATGTTCATACAGGCTGAACATGTAAACATGCATCTTGCTTAGTTGATTTAAGTGGCAATTTACAGAGACCTATAAGGAGAAAAGCTAATATTCAACAAAGTTATGAAAAGGATGGCAAAACTGCCTGCCGTTGTACAACAAACACAAAAAGTACACCACAAAAAATTATATTATTTTTCGAGGTAAAAAATCATGTCAGATGTTCAGAAAAATGTTATGAGTGGGAGTGTCCATGGAAACTCACGTACATGTAGCAAAAATACTTAACAATCCCATGGCAAATTAACAATTAGATGGGCATGTGTAAAAAATTTGGAGACATGGCAAACTTGATGGCATGGGAAAATTCAAGGGATCCATGACAATTTCAACAAAATTGCTGCAAAAATGCAAGGGAGCACAAGAGGTACCCGTGGATGTGGATGTTGGGAGGCTTTCGGGTGCGAGCTGAGGTGGCGTATGTAGGTCCAATCCGGTGGTGGCGGCGTCGATCCTTGCCGCGTCGTGCTGCACCCGTGGTGCAGACCTGGCCAAACGGGCCGGCCCGGCACGGCCCGACGTGGCACGTTTAATAGCCGGGCCGTACCGTGCCGGCCCACGGGCGTGGCTCTCTGGCCCAGGCACGACCTGATTATTAAACGGGCCGGCCCGTGGCACGTTTAGCACGCTGGCCCATCTGATTTTTAGCCTGTTGGGCTGTATTTTAGGCCTATTAGGCTGTAATTTAGGTCATATATATATATAAAAAAATCTGAAAAAATAAAACGGGCCGTGCCGTGCCGGCCCGCGTGCCCAGCCTCCAGGCCCAGGCATGGCCCATGGCGTGCCGCGTGCCGGGCCTAGCCCGTTTAGCTCGGGCCGTGCCGTGCCTGGGCCGTGTCGTTCCTGCGTGCTACTGGGCCGACCCAGTTAGCACGACCCGTTTGGCCAGCTATACCGTGGTGTGAGGCTAGCTGCATGACCGGTTCGGCCATGATGGTGGAGGCTGTGGCGGAGCAACGCATCGACGGCAGGAGCAGTAGGGCGAGTCGTACTCGACCACACATAACGTTGCGTCTGCTACTCATCTTCCGCATTGCGCCTCACCGAGCAGTGTAGTGTCGGCTCCCCCTTCCGCGTCCGTCTCCACATTGCGACCACCTTGCACCCGGCCCCCGATGACTGGGAGCACTGGATGCAGTTGTTGTTGGAAGAGACCGCAGTGGGCGAGGGAGAACAACCGTAACGGGGAAAGGAAGAAGAGCCATGGCGTTGCCCTTAGCCGGAGAAGCTCGTGCCATCTCGATTTGGAGGTGTAGCACTCGCGTGGACGTTGCCCGCTTCCTGGTTCTTGAGCCCGTTCACCGTCGGCAAGGGCGCGCGACGCCGCCTTGGGTGAGGAGGGAGGTTTCCGCGATGACGGTTGTTCCCGATGGGAGGATGCGGCCAACACAGTTATTGCAAAATGCCGGTGGGGAGAAAGAACAACGTGGTGAGAGTGAGCACAAAGAGATGAATAGGGGCATGGGGTTGCGGTCGTTGTGGCAGCAAACTTGCCGTGAGATTCGTGCTAACGATTCAATGGTGAAAAATGCGTTTCATCCGTAATCCTACAAACCGACGTCTTTTTTTAGTGATTTCGATTTTTAGTACCTCTAATATTCCGTACTGTCTTATTATATCTGATAGATTTTTCCGAGGAAAAAGGTAGAGCAGAGCCCCCTATCTATACTTGCCCATGGGCAGCCCGGCCCGGACGGCCCGACCCAACCCGGGCTATAAAAGCCCGACCGGGCCTTGCCCATAGGCTAGGCCTGGACCTAGATTTTGATCCCGATGACCGGGCCAGCCCGGGCCCGGGCCCATCGTTTCTGTAGTTTAAGGAAGAGGCCCGGCCCGAGGCCCGACAAGCTTTTTGCATGATGGGCCAGGCTTGGGCCTGATTTTTAGGCCCGATGACCGGGCCCGACCGGGCTCAGGCCTAGGTTTTCTCCATCGGCTTTGGTAGGCCCGGCCGCCCGACGGATGCCCAGGTATACCCCTTTGCCCTCTCTCACCGTGCCAACTACTCCAATCATACTTGTCTCAAACAAAAAAACTACTCCAATCATACGTGAGGGCGCGGATGCAAAAACACCCCACACCAATCATCCACGCGAGGGCGCGGATGCAAAAACGCCCGCAGTCCAGCCAGTGCCGCTCCGCTCTATATAAACGAGCCGAGAGCGGGGGGCGGAAACCCTAAGCAGAGTGGGGAAAGGCGTCTTCGTACTCGCCTCTCTCCGCGCATCCTAGCCTTCGCCCTCCTCCTTCCCCATTTCGCCAGCGGCGCAGCCCACCAACCACCCCCACCCGCCGCCATGAGGGAGTGCATCTCGATCCACATCGGCCAGGCCGGCATCCAGGTCGGGAACGCGTGCTGGGAGCTCTACTGCCTCGAGCATGGCATTCAGGTACGGATCCATCCGCTCGCCCCTCCTCCCCCCTTGGCATGTCGTGTTCAGCGTCGGATCTGGGGTTTGTAGTGGTTGGTGGTGCGCTCGGTCGGCCGGATCTGGCGCAGATCTGACTGCGGCTGGTCAGATCTGCGGTTGCTCGAAGGGAAAAACCTGGATCTGACGGAATGCAGGGTGCATGCGGTCGATTCTGTGGGTCGATCTGGTGTTGTGAAGGGCGCGGCCGGTTCGAATTTGAATTTTTAGGTGTGGATTTACTGGATCTCAGATCTGATGCAGTTCGCACCTGCTATGGTGGTTGTATAGGTTTTCCTTGTTCCGGATATGACCAGTTTTTCCCGAAACTGAATCCATCGGTTTGAAAAGCCACTTGCTAGATAGAATGTGATCTGTATATTATAATAGGACGCCAGATGTATCATCTGCTCTTGTTAGAACATCACTGATCTGGCGCACACTCGTTTTGTTTGATCTGCTCTGTGCTGTACTGTTTAGATCTGATCGAATTCTGCTAGATCCGGTGGTATCTGTTCATGCATGTAATGTATCCTTGCTGATGGTTCTGAAATTCACATTGCCTGCTGGTAGAGAAATGCATCTCTAACTGATTACCGTACTTATCTTGTTGCTGCCAGGATCCTTTTCTTGTCCTGTTGCTACAGAATTTAGTATGTTAGCTCTACAGCTTTAACACTGTTTAATCCCCCCTGTGCAGCCTGATGGCCAGATGCCCGGTGACAAGACCGTTGGGGGAGGTGATGATGCTTTCAACACCTTCTTCAGCGAGACTGGTGCTGGGAAGCATGTCCCCCGTGCTGTCTTTGTAGATCTCGAGCCCACTGTGATTGATGAGGTGAGGACTGGTGCTTACCGCCAGCTCTTCCACCCTGAGCAGCTTATCAGTGGCAAGGAGGATGCAGCCAACAACTTCGCCCGTGGTCATTACACCAGTAAGTGCTGTGCTTGTTCTTTGTTATTATGACAGTATTCACTCTTGCTCCTTATGTGGCTAACTTTTGCTGCTCCTATTGCAGTTGGCAAGGAGATTGTTGATCTGTGCCTTGACCGTATCAGGAAGCTTTCAGACAACTGCACTGGTCTCCAGGGATTCCTTGTATTCAACGCTGTTGGAGGTGGAACTGGCTCTGGCCTTGGCTCGCTTCTCCTGGAGCGCCTCTCTGTTGACTATGGAAAGAAGTCCAAGCTTGGGTTCACGGTGTACCCATCTCCCCAGGTCTCCACCTCTGTTGTTGAGCCATACAACAGTGTCCTGTCCACCCACTCACTCCTTGAGCACACTGATGTCTCTATCCTTCTTGACAATGAGGCCATCTATGACATCTGCCGCCGCTCCCTTGACATTGAGCGCCCAACATACACCAACCTCAACAGGCTTGTTTCTCAGGTACAGTCTTGTTTCTGCATGGTTACATGTTTTCTGTTTGATGTTTGTTTCAAGTTGCACTTCCTAATAATGTTTGACTGGGATCTAATTCATTGGTTAAACATCTAATGTGCAGGTCATTTCATCACTGACAGCTTCCCTGAGGTTTGATGGTGCTCTGAATGTTGATGTCAATGAATTCCAGACCAACTTGGTGCCCTACCCGAGGATCCACTTCATGCTTTCCTCCTATGCCCCAGTGATCTCAGCTGAGAAGGCTTACCATGAGCAGCTGTCCGTTGCTGAGATCACCAACAGCGCCTTTGAGCCTTCGTCCATGATGGCCAAGTGCGACCCCCGCCACGGCAAGTACATGGCCTGCTGTCTCATGTACCGTGGTGATGTTGTGCCAAAGGACGTCAACGCTGCTGTGGCCACCATCAAGACCAAGCGCACTATTCAGTTTGTTGACTGGTGCCCCACTGGCTTCAAGTGTGGTATCAACTACCAGCCACCAGGTGTCGTCCCAGGCGGTGACCTTGCCAAGGTCCAGAGGGCTGTGTGCATGATCTCCAACTCCACCAGTGTCGTCGAGGTCTTCTCCCGCATCGACCACAAGTTTGACCTGATGTACGCCAAGCGTGCCTTCGTCCACTGGTACGTCGGTGAGGGCATGGAGGAGGGAGAGTTCTCTGAGGCCCGTGAGGATCTCGCTGCCCTGGAGAAGGACTATGAAGAAGTTGGTGCTGAGTTCGACGAGGGTGAGGACGGTGATGAGGGCGATGAGTATTAAGCCTGCCTCCTGGTGCTTTCCCAAGGCTTGCTACTGCTATCCTATGATCTGCCCGAGTGGCTTTATCTGTTATCTGTCTGTTTGAACGTTTGCTTTGTGGTGTTTGTTTTACAACCTGTTGTGTTGTAAGAACCTTGTATCTTTGAACCTGCTTTGCACCTTGGTTAATATGCATGCTATCTGGTTATCTACACCATAGCCTCCATTTTCCTGTTTTATAATTTGTATTGTTTCATTTGTTTTACTGTTGAACTCTGCCTATTGTCTCAACATAGCCGGTCTGAAGCCCGAGTGAAGGAGTATGGTTGAGAGGCTTGGTGAGCCGTTGTTAAAACTCAGCCACTTTATGCAGTTGAAACCCAAAAGCCCTAGCCGAACTTGTTAAACTCGGCCACTCTTATGCAGATTAAACCCAACAGATCGCCTACCCCAAATTAGTTGCAATGTGTCTGCGTAATGATGATCGAACCTAATTTGAAATGCTGTTGCTTCCAGTAAGTGCCACGCTTGTACAAACCTAGAGTTTGAACTGGAATTGAGGAAATGTTTGTCGTGTTGCCTATTTTACAGGTGCCTGAAGTTTCTCCTATATCATCACCGACCTAATTTGATCTTCAGGATTAAAAGATTCAGTAGTAGCCACAAGCTTAAAAAGATTCAGTAGTAGCCACAAGCTTAAAAAGCAGCAAGTATAAATCACAGGCAAGAAATATACAAGACCTATATAGTTTTGCAAGTTCGTAAATTGCTTGTTTTCTGATCGACCATATCAGACTTAACTCAGATCTGTACTCTATTCTTTAGATAGATGGCAAGAGAATATGATATGCTGGTGAAGTATGTCCAAATAACATGGTTCAGTGTTCAAGCACGAAGCCAGTCTCCATCAGGGGGTGTATCTGTAGAAGATTTGCATTATCAGTTTGGGTCCCAATAATTTCTATTAACACCAAGCAATCCCCACACCGCTAGAGCTGCAGCTCCCACCGGCGTCAAACCCCCAATTATTGCCCCGGCGACGCGAGTTACGGCGGCCAGCGGAGTGCAGACGGGCGTACGGTGGCGTGCGCCCGTCGGGGAAGAGTCCCGTTGCTCCCCTGTCCATGCTTCCCCACACGACACCACTCCCCGGCGCTGAGCAGGAACGCCGACCAGGCGGAGGACCTGCTGGATGAGCTCCACTATTTCCAGATCCATGACAGGCACCACGCCACCACCCAGGCCAATTTTCTCCGTCATGGCCGCAATGCTCTCCGGCACACTGCCACTAGCTGGGCCGCGTGCTTTTCTTGTCCGTCTGCCCAAGATCATGATGACAAGTTACGTTTCCACCCAGTGATCTTCTCCAGGAAAATCAAGTCGGTGTTACAGGACATGCAGACCCACTGTGATTCCATCTCCGATTTGCTTGGCAATATCCCAAGCAGCAGCATGGCAGTCACCCTGCACCGGCCTCAGATTGGATCCACAATTATACAAGATACATTATATGGTAGGAGACACACTTTTGAGGAAACTGTCAACCGTGTCATCAGCTGCGAAGATACTGTTTCTGTTCTTCCTATAGTTGGTCCGGGGGTATTGGAAAAACAACTTTCACTCAACACCTCTATAATGATGCAAGGCTGTATAGTGATACTGGGGGTGAAAATTATTTTGAAGTCAGGGTCTGGGTATGTGTATCGACTGAATTCGATGTGCTTAAGCTCACCAGGGAGATCCTTGGCTGCATACCTGAACAAGAAGGAATCAACGGTGTTGCAAATGAAACAACCAATTTAGACCAGCTTCAGAAATCCATAGCACACCGTCTCAAGTCCAAAAGGTTTCTAATTGTCTTGGATGATATATGGAAATGTGACGGTCAGGATCAGTGGAAGACCCTGCTAGCTCCGTTCACAAAGGGGGAAACCAAAGGAAGCATGGTAATTGTCACAACTCGATTCCCAAAGGTAGCAGACATGGTGAAAACACTTGATCCACTAGAGCTGCGAGGTTTGGAGTCTAATGACTTCTTCACATTCTTTGAAGCATGTATATTTGGTGATCACAAGCCTGAGCATTACGAATATGAGTTAGCTGATATTGCAGGAAAAATTGCAAATAAGCTAAAGGGTTCCCCACTAGCAGCCAAAACAGTTGGTGGACTATTGCGCAAGGACCTATCTCAGGAACATTGGAATGAAGTTCTTAAAAAACATGAGTGGCTGAAGCAGCAAAATAATGATGAGATCATGCCATCTTTAAAAATTAGCTACGATTAGCTCCCTTCTGAGCAGATAAGCTAAAGGTTCCCCAGTCGCCGCCGAACCCCCTCGCCGTCCAAGCCGACGGGAGGGGATATGGGCGACGCCCTCCCTCCCCTGGCCCCCTGATACACTCCCACTCACCTCCCTCACTCCTCTCCAATCCTCCCTCGTCCTCTCCGTCGAGGGGGAGAAGCCCCGAGCCCACTATCGTTGCCCGCCGCCGTCCACCGCGGCGACCGCTCCCTTGTGCTCCTCCGGCTGGTCCAACACCTCTGTCGTCATCCGCCGCTACTGCTACGTCAACTCGCCCGAGCCGAGGAGCCTCCCAACGCCGGATCGCCCCGCCTTTCTCCCTCGGATCGACGCCGGCGACCTCCTCCCACTCCGGTCGGCATGCGGCTCCTAAACTGTCACTGGGCCTACGTGTGCCTCCTCGGTGAGCTCCGCGTGTTTCCCCTCTACCTCCCCTTCGCCTTGTTGCCTCTAGCTGCCCCTGCCACCATGCCCGGAGCTCCGCTCCACCGACCATGTCGCGCCCGCAGCTTCGGCCATTGAAACCCGCGTCCGAGCGTGTCACCGAGTTCTTTGGGTCCCCAAGAACGCGTAGCGCTTGCTCTTTCACCGAGCCATGTAGTGTAGCGTCATCACCGTTCGCGCGTGCTTCGGCCGCCGCTCGGCCTTGCTGCTGTCACCGATTCTGGCCGTGTCCGGTGCAGGCGCTTGCGTAGATTGACGCGGCCCGGCGCGCTCAGCTCGCCCTGCTCCGTTTGCTCGCCTGTGCGGCGATCCTGAGCGTCGCTGCCATCTCGGGTGGTCGCCGAGACCACCAGCGGGCGTCCGGCGTCCAAAACCGACGATGGGTCACTGCCATGTGGGCCCCACTCGTCGGGGTTTATATTAGGGTGCTAACTGAGGGAGTCCTGGACTAAGGGGTCCTCGGGCGTCCGGCCTGTTATCTGTTGGGCCGAACTGATGGGCTATGAAGACATGAAGGCCGAAGACTATACCCGTGTCTGGATTGGACTCTACTTGGCGTGGAAGGCAAGCTAGGCGACCGATTATGAAGATTTCCTCCTATGTAATCGACTCCATGTAACCCCAGATCTCTCCGGTGTCTATATAAACCGGAGGGCATAGTCCGGATAGGACAGATTCATTACCATATACTCATAGGCTAGACTTCTAGGGTTTAGCCATTACGATCTCGTGGTAGATCAACTCTTGTAACACTCATATTCATCAAGATCAATCAAGCAGGAAGTAGGGTATTACCTCCATAGAGAGGGCCCGAACCTGGGTAAACATTGTGTCCCCCGTCTCCTGTTACCATCGATCCTAGACGCACAGTTCGGGACGCCCTACCCGAGATCCGCCGGTTTTGACACCGACATTGGTGCTTCATTGAGAGTTCCACTGTGCCGTTGACGAAAGGCTCGATGGCCCCTTCAATCGTTGGTAATGGCGTCGTTCAGGGAGAAACCTTTCTCCCCGGACAAATCTTTGTGTTCGGCGGCTTCGTACTACGGGCCAACTCGCTTGGCCATTTGGAGCAGGTCGATAGCTACGCCCCTGGCCATCAGGTCAGTTTTGGAAGCTTGAACTACGTCGCGGATATCCGTGGAGACTTGATCTTCGATGGATTTGGGACCGCGACGATCGCTCTCCTTCTCTCCGATGAACATGACTCAAATCTGTCATCGGAGCACACCCAGGAGATGGATCCTGTTGCTGCAACGGCCTCAATACCGAAGCAGGTCATCCCCTCCGAGGCCATAAATTCCGCGGCGTTGGAGCCGCACACGGATTCGACATCCTGCAATGCTGGCATTAATGGAACTCCGGACTCGCCTCCGGCTACATGTTCCAGATCAAGTGCGCCTGCGGACATCGAGCTGGATCGGTTATCAATTTTCGAATTTAGCGCCGCAGACATCTTTCAGCATTCGCCTTTGGGTGACGTACTAAATTCTTTGAAGAACTTGTCCTTGGAGGAAGACTCACAGCCGAACTATGTTCGGTTCGAGCTAGAGGCGGACGACGAGGAATTTTGCTACCCACCCGCCACCCACTTTATAGCCACCGTCGACGACTTAACCGACGTGCTTGACCATGGCTCCGAAGACATCACCGGTATGGACGACGATGCTAAGGCCAAGACCCGCCATTCACTGGACGTTGGACGGCCACCTCTTCGTACGACGTATACATGGTTGATACACCCAAAGGATCTGGCGACGACAAAGAAGAGCCAGATAATAATAAACCTTCTGAGACGCAGTCCAAGCGCCGGCGCCCCAAACGCCGTTCTAAGCCTCACCGCTCAAAAGATAGCAACACTGGTACCGGAGAAAATAGTACTCCGGGCGACGCCGAAAACAATGAAGACCCTGTCGGTGCTACATCCGGACAGGAGGAACATGACGACAGACAAGACAACCCTGATGAGCAGGCCATAGAAGATGACTCGGGGGACGATAGTTACCGTCCACCCTCCAAAGAGGAGACAAGCCTCGGCAACGAAGATTTCATCGTGCCTGAGGACCCTCTGGAGCAGGAGCGCTTTAAGCTTGAACTCATAGCCACCGCAAGGAGCCTGAAAAAGAAACAGCAGCAACTTCAAGCTGAACAAGATCTGCTCGTCGACAGATGGACTGACGTCCTGACAGCGGAAGAATACGACCTCAAGCACCCAGCCAAGAGCTACCCGAAATGCAGACTGCTACCTCAATTCGATGAGGAGGCACCGGAGCACACATCTCCCCCGCGTAATGCGGAACGACCACGACGTGGTCGAGACAGGGTGGCCGACCGGCCACCATGCGGTCGGGATAAGCGGCAACTCAGGCTGAACAGCAGCCTGCCCAACCGCCCCGCAAAAATAAAGACGGAAGAGTTCGGGGTCACACGTATGACCTCCGGCAGACCCTGGACAGTAGAGTAGGACATACAAGATCGATCTACGGATCGCGAGAACGTGCCTCGAGGCACGAAGACGGCCACCTATTCGGACGTGACAAACCTAACAATGCCCGGTCCGAGCGCCGCAGCGACACAGCCTGGTATAGAGGTGCCGCACACCCTCTCTGCTTCACAGACGAGGTACTGGATCACGAATTTTCTGAGGGATTCAAGCCCGTCAATATCGAATCATACGACGGCACAACCGATCCCGCAGTATGGATCGAGGATTTCATTCTCCATATTCATATGGCTCGAGGAGATGACCTCCACGCCATTAAATACCTCCCACTCAAGCTCAAAGGGCCAACTCGGCACTGGCTTAACAGCCTGCCTGAAAATTCTATCGGCAGCTGGGAGGACTTGGAAGAAGCTTTCCTAGACAACTTCCAAGGAACCTATGTCCGTCCACCAGATGCCGATGACTTAAGCCACATAGTTCAACAACCCGGAGAATCAGCCAGAAAATTCTGGACTAGGTTCCTAACCAAAAAGAACCAGATCGTCGACTATCTGGATGCCGAAGCCCTAGCGGCCTTTAAGCATAGTATCCGGGATGAATGGCTCGCCCGCCACCTCGGCCAAGAAAAACCGAGGTCGATGGCAGCCCTGACGGCACTTATGACCCGCTTTTGCGCGGGAGAAGATAGTTGGCTGGCCCGCAGTACAAATACGGCCAACGAAATAAGTCCCTCCGAGGCCAAAAATAGCGTCGGCAAGCTCCGGCGCAACAGAAACAAACGCCGAGGCAATGGCGATAACACCGATGACACAACAGTTCACGCCGGATTCAGTGGCTCTAAGTCCGGCCAACGAAAGAAGCCCTATAAAAGGAGCAGCGGAAAACCATCCAGCTTGGACCGCATACTCGATCGTCCTTGCCAAATACATGGTACCCCAGACAAACCAGCCAACCATACTAACAGGGATTGACGGGTCTTCAAACAAGCCAGCAAAGTAAATAACAGAAGCAAAGAAGGGGAATCACAGAGCGAAGACGACGACGAAGAGCCCCGGCAGCCGAACACTGGGGGGCAGAAGAAATTCTCCCCCAAATCAAAATGGTGAACATGATATACGCTACACACATCCCCAAAAGGGAGCACAAGCGAGCACTCAGGGACGTCTACCCGAAGTTCAATCCGCGGTCATCATTCCCGATCACCCCCGCTCGATGAGACCACCCAACTAGCATCTGGCATGGCGGTTCAGCCGCACTGGTCCTCGATCCAATCATCGACGGATTTCACCTGACTCGAGTCCTAATGGACGGCGGTAGCAGTCTCAACCTGCTCTATCAGGACACAGTACGTAAAATGAGCATTGACCCTTCACGAGTCAAGCCCACGAAGACTACCTTTAAAGGAGTCATACCAGGTGTAGAGGCCCGTTGTACGGGCTCAATAACGCTGGAAGTAGTATTCGGTTCCCCGGATAACTTCCGAAGCGAAGAGCTAACCTTCAATATCGTCCCATTTCGCAGCGGCTATCACGCACTGCTCGGACGAACCGTATTCGCTAGATTCAACGTGGTGCCACATTATGCTTATCTCAAGCTCAAGATGCCCGGTCCACGTGGCGTCATTACAGTAAATGGAAACACGGAACGCTCCCTCCGTACAAAGGAGCACACTATCGCCCTAGCAGCAGAAGTACAGCGTGGCCTTCTCAAGCAGCACTACAATCCGGTTGCCGAGCCCCTGGACACCATTAAGAGGGTCCGGACTATACCGCAGCAGGACAACCCGGCTCGTCAAAGGGCCAAACTAGCAAAATTCGGCCTCCGTCCAAGCCCAGACGAGGCAATGGTATTAGTACCGCGAGCACATAAGCTACGCACTCATGGGTACTGACGGAGGCAAAACTCGCTCGCAATCCACAGTATGGCTTGATAGACCATGGGATTCGCATGCTTCTGCTTTTTCTTTGTACATGTCTTCTTCTCTTTTCAAGGGCTATACGGACGACCTGCCTGCAGAACACTCCAAGGAAGCAAGGAGCTCCGGCGTACACAAGAACCCCCAGGTGGTTTCTAATAAACGATTCATCTACTTGTTTTACATACCCGCATGCAGCTCGCCCTTGGTTACGGCATTTTCAATAGCCTTACTTGCTTATCACATTACTGGTACAAAGTACGCCTTGACGTACCGATTACATAACAACGGTGAATAAATAGTGGCGTCCGCTCACTCACCTCAGTATTTATTACTCACTGCACACGTACACCATGGTACGCACTAATACGCCAGGGGCTTAAGTACACCCCACATCACGGCAATAAAAGTCCGAACACTTTTACAGTACAGTTCGGCACCCCGAACTTATAGCATTATATGCATCGGCTCCGAATCATGTCTTTGGTCAATAGTTGGGTTGCCCGGCTCCTGTGCTTACTACGTTCCGCTATATCGGCTAGGGCAGTAAAGGGAGAACTACTGCGATTGTGTCCCGGTTCTTCCGGACGAGCACCTCAGTAGAGAAAGCCAAAAACTGACAGTCATGATGCGGCGAGAGCCGGTCAGCTGTTCGCGAGGTTCTAAATTGTTGGAGATTTTTCCCGCTTCTTGCGAAGAATCGGTTCTTTCAATTAGGCGTGTATAGCGCCCCTAATTCGGCCTTTCGAACACCAGGGGCTTCGCCGACTTTATTAATTGTCAAACTCCTATGGCTAAGTGGGGGCGGTAAAGGCCGCATAGTCTGATTGCCTTGTTCGCTGCGCTAAACACCTCCTTTAAGGACCATAATGTGGAGTAAAGAGTGTTTAGATTTATCCCGAACACCCCCGTACTATCTACGTGGGGGCAGAAGCCAACGACTGGTCATCCCTCAGATTTAACAAACGGCCGCACATGAGGTAAAATTTAAAAATCACATACATTATACTACATAACATCCTTGTTCCATATTACAGGGCAAGATAATACACATGTTCTTACGGGAATATAATATCCTTCGAACATTTCTCCGCCGCAAGGCGGGACCCCTCCAGGACACCATCAAAATAATGCTCGGGTCAACGATGCTCCTTGCCCTCTGGCGGTCCCTCGGTCATCAGCTTCTTGGCATCCAACTTCGCCCAATGCGTCTCGACGTGGGCAAAGGCCATGCGCGCACCTTCAATGCAGACCGACCGCTTTACGGCTTCGAGCCGCGGACAGGTTCTCACAAGCCGCTGCACAAGTCCGAAGTAGCTGCCAGGCATTGGATCGGCAGGCCACAACCGGACTATAAAGTCCCTCATGGCTAGCTCCGCCAACCTGTGCAGCTCGACCAACTGCTTTAGCTGGTCGCTGAAGGGCACCGGATGTTCGGATCCCAGATATTGGGACCAGAACAGTTCTCCGTAGACATCCCTTCCTCGGCTCTATAATGCTCGGTCGCATCCGACGCACTGTGCGGCAGACCTGCAAATGCCCCTGGAAAACCAAAATTAAGGATAAGTACAAGGGACGTTGCTTCTACACGCCCACTCTGCATGGTGAAGAACTTACCCGCCGCAATCTTCTTGGCCATCTCGACTTCCTGGAGGGCGCACTGGGCTTCGGCTCGCGCATCCTGAGCACTCTGGCGAGCCTTCATCAATTCGGACTCTTGCGCCTTACAATCGCGCTCCAGGGCCTCAAATCTCTCTATCGCGCCCTGGAGCTGTCGCTGCACCTCGCCAACCCGGGCCTCGTGCTTTTCGCGCAAAACACGCTCTTTGGCCGCTTTGTCCTCGGCCTCGGCTAGCACCTTCTTCAGGGTTGCCACCTCGACCGTGGCCCCTAATAAAGTTTACGACGTTTTAGACAAGTCGGACTACTCATTTTTTTTCAAAATGTACCTACAGGTTATTGCATACCTTGGCTGTCCTCCAACTGCTTCTTCACATGGTCGAGCTCCTCCTCGGCCCGCTCTAGTTTCTTCTTTAGTCCTGAGACCTCCGCAGCATGAGCAGTGGCAGCTTGTAGGGATACCTGCATATTCACATAGACAACTCACGTTAGACTCCTGCAATTTTTTGATCCTCTGTTCGGCCTTTTCTTCCCGAACACCAAACAGAGTATCAGGGGCTACTGTCTACACTGTGATACTTTTCCTACAATCACATTACTTACCTCAAAGCCTATTAGAAGGCTAGTGCAGGCTTCGGTCAGTCCGCTTTTAACGAACTGAACCTTCTCTACTACCGTGTCCATAAGGACACGATGTTCATCCACGATAGAGGCGCCTCATAGCGCCTCCAGCAGATTGTCCGGTGCCTCTGGCTGGACAGAGGTCACCGGTGGAACAGGCACACTCCCTCCTAGCGGGGAGTGCCGTTCGCTGGACCCCGGAGCCGTGTACATCTCCGGAAGGGTATCCAGCTGAGGGCCGAAGGAAACTCGGGCCCCATCACCAGTCCCCATGGGGGCTTTTTCCCCCATGTGCCCGGCGTCCGAGGAGTCGTCCTGGGGCGTCACCCCGATGATCTCCGGAACCTCCCCCCGGCCTGGGAAAGTCTTTTTGGACACCACCTCGTCATCACCCTTGGGTGAGAGGGAATGAGCAGGTGGCGGAGACATGCTAGCCATCTCCTCCGTGTTTAGCGAATCCTCAGTCGAGGATCGCGGAGAGCCATCGCGTGCCGGACTGCAAGGACAAAATTTACAATATGTCAATATCACAAACCAGAAAGGCCAGATATTTGCAAACTCTGATGCTTACGAAGCGGCCCGAGGCTTGGTCCGGCAAGGCCGTTCCGGACTGCTGTCGACATCCCATGCGGAATTATCCGCGAGGGAGCCTCTAACCCTCTTAGGCGTTTTATCCTCTGGGCTTGCGGGGGCCGCTCTCTTCTTCCTCCCCGCCTCAGGTGGGGAGTCGTTTTCTTCTTCCTCTTCATCGTCGTCGTCAGAGGACGAAGAGGAAGTCTCGCTTCCGGACGTCTCGTCCGGAATGCTTCTCCGGCGAAGGCCCTTCTGGGCCCCTTGGGCCGCCTTTTTAGCCGTCTTCTCCGACACCTCATAAGGTGCAGGGAACAACATCTTCTCCAATAATAGAAATTCCTAGTCCCCGGGTAGCGGAGCTGGACAGTTAATCTTCTCGGCCAGCTTAATCCAGGCCTGAAAATAGGGGAAGGAAGCTTAAATCTCCCCTCAAAATATGCTAGTAGGGGATACTCCTTGAAAACATTAAAGGAACTGACCGGGTTGGGCTGGCGCTTTAAGCTAAGCCCGCGGTCTTCGGTCACAGGTGGTGGCGTTTCGCCGGTCTTGAAGAGCACCTTCCAGATTTCTTCGTGCGTCATGCCGAAGAGCTCCAGTAGCGTCTGGTGCTTGGCCGGCTCGAACTCCCACAAATTACAAGTTCGGCGTTAGCACGGAAGGACCCGACGAACAAGCATGACCTGGACTACGTTGAGAAGCTTGATCTTATTTTCTATCATGTTCTGGATGCACGATTGGAGCCCAGTCAGCTCGACCGAGGGACCCCAGGTTAGGCCCCTCTCTTGCCAGGAGGTGAGCAGCATCGGGATTCCGGATCGGAATTCGGGGGCCGCCAACCAGTCAGCGTTGCGTGGCTCGGTGAGTAGAACCACCCCGATTGCCACCCCTTCACCGTCTCTGCAAACAAACCTTCAGGCCAGGTAACATTGGGCATCTTGCCCACCATAGCGCCTCCGCACTCTGCTTGTCGACCGCGCACTACTTTCGGCCTCACATTAAAGGTCTTCAGCCATAAGCCGAAGTGAGGCGGGATGCGGAGAAAGGCCTCACAAACGACGATAAACGCCGAAATGTTGAGGATGAAGTTGGGGGCTAGGTCATGGAAATCCAGCCCATAGTAAAACATCAACCCGCGGACGAATGGGTGAAGAGGGAACCCAAGCCCGCAGATGAAGTGTGCTAGAAACACAACCCTCTCATGGGGCTCGGGAGTGGGGACGACTTGTCCCTTGGCCGGGAGTCGATGAACGATCTCTTTGGCCAGATACCCGGCCTCCCGGAGCTCCTTGATATCCTTCTTCTTGACGGAGGAGGCCATCCACTTGCTTCCAGCTCCGGATCCGGACATCTTTGGAGTACTTTCTCGAGCAAGGGAAAAGCTAAAAGCTTGGGCACTAGAGCTCGAAGATGGAAGGGCTGAGGGCGTGGGTGAATGAGAGGAATCCTTACCTCCTTATAGAGGCCGCGAATACCAAGCGCCTCCCCGCTCGCCTTGAACTCGCCTATTCCCAAGGGCCGTGCAAACGGCGCGGTTAGGTTAGCCATGCCTACATTGATGAGAATCCCGCAATAGGGGGGCACGACCTTTGCATCGACAAGACGTGCCAATAGCAACCGCGTTTTGAAACATGGGATGGCGAAAAAAACGGTTTGAGATTATGGCCAGATAGACATAATGTCGTGTTGTAAAAAGCTGTCAGCAGATGGGACTTGTGTAAACATATGTATATATTCTCTCTGCGATTGTGCATGGTGTGTAACAGGTCCGGACACAATCATCACATCCGAAGACTATCTTGGAGTTCGGAAAAGGGGGAACCCGCCTTGCAATGCCGAAGACAATCTGCGCGCCGGACTCCTCGTCATTGAAGCCAGGTTCAGGGGCTACTGAGGGAGTCCTGGTCTAAGGGGTCCTCGGGCGTCCGGCCTGTCATCTATTGGGCCGGACTGATGGGCTATGAAGACATGAAGGCCGAAGACTATACCCGTGTCCGGATTGGACTCTACTTGGTGTGGAAGGCAAGCTAGGCGATCGATTATGAAGATTTCCTCCTATGTAACCGACTCCATGTAACCCTAGATCTCTCCAGTGTCTATATAAACCGGAGGGCATAGTCCGGATAGGACAGATTCATTACCATATACTCATAGGCTAGACTTCTAGGGTTTAGCCATTACGATCTCGTGGTAGATCAACTCTTGTAACACTCATATTCATCAAGATCAATCAAGCAGGAAGTAGGGTATTACCTCCATAGAGAGGGCCCGAACCTGGGTAAACATTGTGTCCCCCGTCTCCTGTTACCATCGATCCTAGACGCACAGTTCGGGACGCCCTACCCGAGATCCGCCGGTTTTGACAGCGACACTAACCCCTGCCTAACACTAACCCACTCCGTTAACCGCTCACTAATCCGTGGGCCCACGGCCACTAATTTAACTCGAGACAATATTTCAATTTAACTAAACCCCCTGTTAAAATATGTATCGCTTACACACGGGCCCCACTGGTTAGTATTGACCAGTCAACGATCCTGTTGACTGGACCTGCTGACTCAGAGGCCCCACCAGTCAGCCTCTACTGACTAGGCAGTTGACCCAATTAACTGGGCCCACTGGTCAGCCTCTCTGCGGGTCAGTTGGGTATAGTTCTGGGTACACATAGCAATTACTGAATAAACTTCTAATTAATAATATTTCAGGAAATTCCAGAATATGTTTAAATCTTTGAAAAATCATATAAATTAATCCATAAGTCATATGAAAATAATTTATATATGAAAATTGCTTAGAAAAATACAACAAATCTGAATATGCAATCTGTTCATCTGTCACATGCCTCTAGCATGATGAACATGGAACCGTCCCCTCTCTTTCATCTGTCCGGAAAATGCAAAGCGCCGGGAAAACCCCTCTGGATGTTTTCCCTCTCCGTCTCCAATGTGTAGTACTACGTTAGGTCACCCTAGTACTACGTCAGGTCACCCTTGCTTTATATTTATTGTTTCTTCCCCCTCTTCTCTCCGGTAGACACCGAGACCGACGCTGCTGCCGGGTACGACTACGCCCTTGACGTCTAGCCACTTGCAGCAGAGCTTCCAGGCAAGCAAACCCCCCTTGATCATTCCCATATCGCCCATTCCATTCTCTCTTATGCTTGCATTCGATTTTGCTACTATACTTGATTGCTCCTATTCTGATGCATAGCCTGCTTTTGTAACCACATTTGTACCTTACCTGCTAATCCCAAATGCTTAGTATAGGTCGGTTAGTGATCCATCAGTGACCCCTCACCTTGTCCCTGTTGCCCCCGCCGTATTACCAGATGACACGATCAACGTGATCGACGTTCAGGGCCCGACACATCACCTCACCCCCTTTAGTTGTATGATTCTCCCAACACATCACCTCACCCCCTTTAGTTGTACGACTCTGTAGAGCTATCGAGTGCCAAGGGTGATACCTCGTAACGCACTCCAGATGATAACTATGTAGTGTAGCTAATCGGCCATGGTCTGTCGAGGGTGATTCCTCCTTTACCACTCCCGATACGGCTCTGTCGTGCAACACATCAAGTGTCAGCCTCGAGGGTGATTCCTCCTTAGTTCATCTTGACGGTTACATCAAATGGAATCCATCGAGGGTGATTCCTCGGATTCCTCTTTGGTGCATGGACACACGGTTACATGGACTTTACCATAGAACCATATTAAAGATGGGTCGGCGCAAAGGGGTACCCGCGAGTGATGTGAAGTCGGGTTGACTTGGAGGGTACCCGCAAGGTAATTACTAGGCACAGCCGGGTAAGGCAGACCGCCCTGGAGTGGGCTGGGCCTGGCCCTTGTCGTAAGTGCTCAAGACGGGGCAACAGGGGCACTGATCGTCACCGCGTGCTCCCAAGACACTAACGGTTTGGGTATTTGATCTGAGTTGGTCATTGACCTATACGCACTAACCGCCACACGGGAACAGTTATGGGCACTCGGCGCCGTATGTATCAGCCGAAGCTCTCCAGATGTCAGCGGATGAGCGGCACGCGCTCGGGTGGTCCGCGTAAGCACCTACCTTGTATAAGGAGGTTGCGAGGACTGATTCCGGTTGCATTCGCAATGTGCAAGAGTGCAACGGGCGATGGGCCCAAGACCCCTGCGCGCTTAGGATGTAGATCGGTATGCTGGCCTCTCTGTTGAGCCTAGGTAGGGCTACGGCGTGTTGATCTTCCGAGGCCGGGCATGACCCTGGAAAGTGTGTCCGGTCAGAGTGATCGAGTGTGTTGGGTAATGTGGTGCACGGTAACAGGACGACTCGAAGTTGTGTCCCGATCTTAAGCCTCGAAAATGGATGGCGCTGAAGCGCGCGACCCACACCCGGCCATCTGGGCGAGCGCCATGCCCCGATGAGTAGGAGGGCGTGGCGGCCGCTGCAAAACCCGGGGCGCGAGCCCGGGCGGAGCGGCCGTCGGTGCAGATCTTGGTGGTAGTAGCAAATAGAACTGGATACTGAGATGTGAAATGGATATGATGGCTCCAGGATTGCTTTCTCGCCGGGAGTCGAGAAGGATCTTTGGGCGCCAATTCTACAACATGCATGCTACTTATAATATGCTATTCTATATTCTTCTAAATGCAGCAAGATGCTTGAAGATGCTAGTCTTTGATAGGCCAGGCTTTCCCTTCTCTTCTGACATCTTGTAGTTTAGTCCAAAGATATAGCCCCATTCCTTTGATACCAATGCATACTTAGCATAGTTCTGATGTAAGTCTTGCGAGTACTTTGGATGAGTACTCACGATTGCTTTGCTACCTCTTTCCCCTATACCCGATTCTTGCGATCAGATGGCGGATCCCAGGAACCAACTTCTACCGCCGACGACTACTACTACTACCCCGAGGTACCTACTACTACGTGGAGTCCGCCGATGACCAGGAGTAGTTAGGAGGCTCCCAGGTAGGAGGCCTTGCCTTTTCGATCGTTTCTATTGTTTGTGTTAGCCTTTTTAAGGCAAACTTGTTTACTTTATGTTTGTACTCAGACATTGTTGCTTCCGCTGACTTGTTTGTATTCGAGCCCTCGAGGCCCTTGGCTTATAATATAAAGCTTGTATGACTTTATTTTGTGTCTAGAGTTGTGTTGTGATATCTTCCCGCGAGTCCCTGATCTTGATCATACACATTTGCGTGTACAATTAGTGTACGATTTAATCGAGGGCGTCACAGACCGAATGATATAAAAATAATAATAGTGCAAGAGTGTCGTGCACTAAGCTGGAATCTGCAAATATTTTATTCAAATGAGAAGACAAAGTAATATGGGCTCTTTGTCAGATCAACAATAATGCATATAGAGCCACTAAACATTTTCATCATGGTCTTCTCCTCACAATGACTCAACAAAAGAAAAGAATTTCAAAGAAACACACTGAAATATTTTTGGAGTTAACGAGGGAAAAACAAAAAGAGAAAACTATTTACACGGGAGTAACAAGTAAAATAAGAAATGGGAAATCTTTTTGGGTTTTCTTTTAATACTACAACTAATTAAACTAGAAAGAAAAACCAAAAAGAAGTGAGAACTATTTTTGGATTTTCTCAAAGTTTTTCAAACACACAAGAAGAAAGCGTGAAAATAAAACTAATATGGATTATACAATGAAAAAGGATGAACACCGACAACTGGAATGAAATGTGTGAACATGAATGTAATGTCGGTGGGAAATACGTACTCCCCCAAGCTTAGGCTTTCGCCTAACTTGATAGTCACCATCCGTAGTAGCCATCTGGTCCCATGTGAAAGTGTTGAGAAGGAGGCACCTGAGTGTCCCAATCTTGGGGCTCCTCCTCTGCCGCTGCCAATGCGGTCCGGTAGGCTCGCAGGATGGTGTATCCATTCCTAGCATGAGAATCCAACAAAGCAGGTGCGGACAATGGAATAATATCACGAGTTTCCTCGCTAAAAACCAAGTTATAACGAATGTGGTATAGAAGCACATGAGCATCTATAAAGTGATGGTTCTCCATCGACTGGTGATCTAGATAAACTCTAGGCAACAAGTAATCATGGGGGCGTATCTGAACATTAAAACGTCTCGCTAGGCGAGTAACATAAATGACACAACGAATTTTGCCCTTCATCCTGTTAGTGTGTAGGCGGCTTGCAACGACAGCGCCAATGCTATAAGTGTTATCATTGTGAAGTGCGTGACATAAAATGGCGAGGTCGGGGGCACATAGTGCGCTATCTTGCTCTCTAGAAGTCAAGCATTTCCCTATGAATAAAGTAAAGTAGTGCACAATAGGAAACTGCAAGCTAGTGGCTCGGGCGTGAGACACACCCCTTTCCTCACCCAAAGTTAAAGTGAGGAGGAAGCCCTCAAACTCCTCCAGTCGAGGCTCTTGAATTTCCCCATCAGAGGGAATCAAGCATATCTCACAAAATTCAGTAAGCGGTATCTGGTGATGCTCAGTGTATAAGTCAAAGCGCACCTTAGGGGGTTTGAGCCTATTCAAGAAATGAAAGTTTTGCACAAAAGAATTTGTAAGGATGTGGTGTTGGTCACGCTCATCTGCGAGGAAGTCAGTAAGTCTAGCATTTGCAACGAATTGCGTGAACTCTTGGTAGAATCCAGCTTCGTTCATGAAGGCAATGTGTGGCCATTCGCACGGCCGGACCTCCGTCCTACACGGGATGTTGATGTCATTGTCTGAGGATTCCCCAAGGACTCCCTTGGTATTCCGCTTCGAGGAACTCCTCTGGAAGATATTCATTTCTCCTACAAACAAATTTCTGATTTTTTTGGGCCACAAAATGATGTCAACAAAACTTCACAAGATTGATAGCAACTACTCATATGGATGTCTAGAGGCTATATCAAGCATTCAAACTACTTGGAACTCAAAGGATTCAACATACAAGCTCATTTTCGGTAGCACCAAGAGCAGCTAACTATGCAAAATATAATCCACAAAAACAAAAACTAATTGGAGCAATGGAGGAGTTACATACTAAGTAGCAATCCCCCAAAACAGTTTCGGAAATGGAGCCCCGAGCAAAGAGATCGGAAATCTCAGCTTTGGGAGAAAGAACACGCGAGAGAGAGAGAGCTACCAGGAATTTTTGCTAGAGGTAAGAGACGAAGTGGGCTGAAGGAATAAGTGAGGGGTCCCTATGGGACCCACAAGCCACCTAGGCGCGCCCAGAGGATGGGCGTGCCCTGGTGCCTCGTGGGCACCTGGGACACCCCCCTGGGATGTTCTCAATCCCAAAAATTCTTAAATATTCAGTAAAATACATGTAAAAATTTCAGGTCATTTTGAGCACTTTCATTTTTGGGCACTTTTTATTGAACATAATTCAGAAAAGAGGATAATCATGGCATTTTATTGCATTTAACTACAAATAACAAAAAACATAAAGTGAGTACTGATACGTCTCCAACGTATCTATAATTTTTGATTGTTCCATGCTATTATATTATCTGTTTTGGATGTTTAATGGGCTTTAATATACCTTTTTATATTATTTTTGGGACTAACCTATTAACCGAAGGCCCAGTGCAAATTGCTATTTTTTTGCCTATTTCAGTGTTTCGCAGAAAAGGAATATCAAACGGAGTCCAAACGGAATGAAACCTTTGGGAGAGTTATTTTTGGAACAAACGCAATCCAGGAGACTTGGAGTTGACGTCAAGGAAGCAACGAGGCAGGGAGGTGCGCCCCCACCCTCGTGGGCCCCTCGTGGCTCCACCGACCTACTTCTTTCGCCTATATATACTCATAGACCCCGAAAACATCCGAGAGCACCACGAAACCCTATTTCCACCGCCACAACCTTTTGTACCCGTGAGATCCCATCTTGGGGCCTTTTCCGGCGCTCCGCCAAAGGGGGAATCGATCACGGAGGGCTTCTACATCAACACCATAGCCTCTCCGATGATGTGTGAGTAGTTTACCACAGACCTTCGGGTCCATAGTTATTTTCTAGATGACTTCTTCTCTCTCTTTGGATCTCAATACAAAGTTCTCCTCGATTCTCTTGGAGATCTATTTGATGTAATTCTTTTTGTGGTGTGTTTGTCGAGATCCAATGAATTGTGGGTTTATGATCAAGATTATCTATGAACAATATTTGATTCTTCTCTAAATTCTTTTATGCATGATTTAATATCTTTGCAAGTCTCTTCGAATTATCAGTTTGGTTTGGCCTACTAGATTGATCTTTCTTGCCATGGGAGAAGTGCTTAGCTTTGGGTTCAATCTTGCCGTGTCCTTTCCCAGTGACAGCAGGGGCAGCAAGGCACGCATTGTATTGTTGCCATTGAGGATAAAAAGATGGGGTTTATATCATATTGCTTGAGTTTATCCCTCTACATCATGTCATCTTGCCTAATGCGTTACTCTGTTCTTATGAACTTAATACTCTAGATGCATGCTAGATAGCGGTCGATGTGTGGAGTAATAGTAGTAGATGCAGAATCGTTTCGGCCTACTTGTCACGGACGTGATGCCTATATACATGATCATGCCTAGATATTCTCATAACTATGCGCTTTTCTATCAATTGCTCAACAGTAATTTGTTCACCCACCGTAGAATTTGCTATCTTGAGAGAAGCCACTAGTGAAACCTATGGACCCCGGGTCTATCTTCCATCATATTAATCTCCCGTCAACTTGCTATTTCTGCCGCCTTTTATTTTGCAATCTTTACTTTCCAATCTATATCATAAAAATACCAAAAATATTTATCTTATTATCTCTATTAGATCTCACTTTTGCAAGTGGCCGTGAAGGGATTGACAACCCCTTTATCGCGTTGGTTGCAAGGTTCTTATTTGTTTGTGCAGGTACGAGGGACTTGCGTGTAGTCTCCTACTGGATTGATACCTTGGTTCTCAAAAACTGAGGGAAATACTTACGCTACTTTGCTGCATCACCCTTTCCTCTTCAAGGGAAAACCAACGCATGCTCAAGAGGTAGCAAGTACAGAAGGTTGTGCCTACTAAATTCATCGACCACATGCCTCTAAAATAGAATCCATTAATAATTAAGCTTGATCAAGTCTTATTAACAAACAATTTCTGATTAGCATGAAACCGAAGAATCTTCGTAAAACACTAAGTTACCTCAACGGGGATATGCATCTCCCCAATTATAAGTGTTTCATATTTCTTTTTGACAGTAGGAAGAGGAATTTGAAAACTTCCAATAGTAATTTTCGGAGTCTTTTCAATAAAATGAATACCATTTACTTGAAATTGTTTCTTCGAGAAGTGCACCGTATGTTCATTACCATTGATATGAAAAGTAAGCTTGCTTTTGTTGCAATCAATAACAGCCCTGCAGTATTCAAAAAGAGTCTACCGAGGATAATCGACATGTTGTCGTCCTCGGGCATATCAAGTATAACAAAGTCTGTTAAGATAGTAACATTTGCAACTACAACGGGCACATCCTGACAAACACCGATAGGTATGGCAGTTGATTTGCCAGCCATTTGCAATGATATTTCAGTGGGAGTCAGTTTATTCAAATCAAGTCTTTTATATAAATAGAAAGGCATAACACTAACACCAGCTCCTAAATCACAGAAAGCAGTTTTGACATAATTTCTTTTAATGGAGCAAGTTATAGTTGGTATTCCTGGATCTCCTAGTTTCTTAGGTACTCCATCCTTAAAATAATAGTTTGCAAGCATGGTGGAGATTTTAGCTTCAGGTAATTTTCTTTTATTAGTGACAATATATTTCATGTATTTAGCATAAGGGGCCATCTTTAAAATATCAGTCAAATGAGTACGCAAAAAGATCGGCTTAAGCATTTCAGCATAGCGTTCAAATTCTTCCTCATCCTTATTATTAGATGGTTTAGGTGGAAAGGGCATGGGTTTCTGAACCCCTGTTTCTCTTTCTTTACCATGTTTTCTAGCAACAAAATCTCTCTTCTCATAACATTTGTTTCTAGTAGGTGGGTTATCAAGATCAATAGTAGGCTCTATTTCAACATCATTGTCTGGTTGAGCATCTACATGAACATCATCATTGTCATTATCTTTATCACTAGGCGAATGTTCATTACTAGATTGAGTTTCAGCATCGGAAATAGAAACATCATTATTTTCCTTAGAAGGTTTTTCTATCTCAGGTTCCCTAGAAGTATGCAAAGTCCTATCATTTTTCTTTTTCTTTATAGACAAACTAGGTGCATTTCAGGATAAAGTGGCTCCCGAGTCATTCTACCTCCTCTAGTCATTACTCTAACATCATGATCATTCACATTATTATTCATTTCACTGAGCAACTCATTTTGAGATTTAGCAACTTGTTCTAACTGAGTTTGAACCATAGAAGCATATTTACCTACACCTTTGACATCATTAACAATTGTAACAACAAGTCTCTCAAGCGATCAATCATGTAGGCATTTTGTTTTAATTGTTTCATAACATGTGCATTGACTAGGAGATTTATTATAGGGGATATCACCTTCATCAAACTTTATAAGAGAATTTACCTCTACCACCTGTGGTGGTGTGTCAAGACCATGTATTTCTTCAATAGGTGGTAAATTCTTAACATCTTTAGCTTTAATACATTTTTCCTTCATACATTTCTTTGCTTCTTGCATATCTTCATGACCGAGAAATAAAATACCCCTCTTCTTCGGAGTGGGTTTAGGCGGTGGTTCAGGAAGAGTCCAATGATACGTGTCCAACGTATCTATAATTTATGAAGTATTCATGCCATGTTTACAACAATTCTATATGATTCTGGTATGATTTGATTAGAACAAACCCGGACTGACGTTGTTTTCAGCAGAACTACCGTGGTGTCATTTTTTGTGCAGAAATAAAAGTTCTCGGAACGAGCTGAAAATTTACGTAGAATATTTTTGGAAAATATAAAAATACTGGAACGAAAAGATATCGTTGAGGAGTCCCGAGGCAACCACAAGGGTGGAGGGCGCGCCCCTGCCTTGTCATCGCCTCGTGGGCCCCCTTGACTTGTCCCCGATGCCAACACCTCCTATAAATCCCAAAACCTTCAGAAATAAACCTAGATCGGGAGTTCCGCCGCCGCAAGCCTCTGTAGCCACGAAAAACCAATCGGGAGCCTATTCCGGCACCCTGTCCCGACGCTCTCCATGACGATGAGGGAGTAGTTCACCCTCGGGGCTGAGGGTATGTACCAGTAGCTATGTGTTTGATCTCTCTCTCTCTCTCTCTCGCGTTCTTGCTATGGCACGATCTTGATGTACCGCGAGCTTTGTTATTATAGTTGGATCATATGGTGTTTCTCCCCCTCGACCTTCTTGTGATGAATTGAGTTTTACCTTTGAGGTTTCACTATTGTCGGACTGAATACTATTATGGATTTGAGAGCACTTGATGTATGTCTTGTGTGGGATACCCGTGGTGACAATGGGGTGTTCTATTGATTCACTTGATGTATGTTTTGGCACTCAACTCGCCGATTCCCGAGGTGACATTGGGGTAATCTATGCATAGGGGTTGATGCACGTTTTCGTCCTTGTTTCTCCGGTAGGAATCTTGGGGCACTCTTTGAGGTTCTTTATGTTGGATTGAATATTATGAATCTGAAGTTGTTTGATGCATATCGTATAATTGACCCACGGATACTTGTGGTGACATTGGAGTATCTAGGTGACATTAAGGTTGATTGATGTGTGTCATATGGTGTTATTTTACTACGAACTCTAGGGCTGTTTGTGACACTTATAGGAATAGCTCAATGGATTGATCGGAAATAATAACTTTGAGGTGGCTTCGTACCCTACAAGCAATTTCATCTTATGTTCTCCGTGATAGGAACTTTGGAGTGACTTTTGTCGCACGTTGAGGGATTGCCATATGATTTAATTATGTTATCATTGTTGAGAGAACTTGCACTAGTGAAAGTATGAACCCTAGGCCTTGTTTCCAAGCATTGCAATACCGTTTTCGCTCACTTTTGTTACTAGTTACCTTGCTGTTTTTATATTTTCAGATTATAAAACCTATATCTACTATCCATATTATGCTTGTATCACCATCTCTTCGCCGAACTAGTGCACCTATACAATATACCATTGTATTGGGTGTGTTGGAGTCACAAGAGACTCTTTGTTATTTGGTTGCAGGGTTGTTTGAGAGAGACCATGTTCATCCTACACCTCCCATGGATTGATAAACCTTAGGTCATCCACTTGAGGGAAATTTGCTACCGTCCTACAGAACTCCGCGCTTGGAGGCCCAACACGAGTCTACAAGAAGAAGGTTGCGTAGTAGACATCAAGCTCTTTTCTGGCGCCGTTGCCGGGGAGGTGAGTGCTTGAAGGTATATCTTTAGATCTTGCAATCGAATCTTTTAGTTTATTATTTTTATCACTAGTTTAGTCCATAAAAGAAAGCTACAAAAAAATGGAATTGAGGTTGCCTCATATGCTTCATCTTTTTAATGTCTTTCGTGAAAATGATGGAAAGGAAAATTGTGCTCAAGTGTTAGAAGAAGAAGTCTATAAAATGTTTGGCACTAAATCTTTGTATGATGAGCATGGTTGCAATGTTGTTAGTATGAATTCTTTGAATATCCATGATGCTAATGACACGCAAAGCCACAAGCTTGGGGATTCTATGTTTGATGAAGATGATATTTTTTGTCCCCCCAGTTTTGATGAGCAAATTTATTATGATGATAGCATGCCTCCTATTTATGATGATTATATTGATGAAAGTGGGTTTGGAAGAGTGTCAACTCTAGGTAATGATACCACTATTTTGGAGGGTGTTGAATCTTATAATATTTATGAAAGTGGATTTGGAGAGGTCATGACTTTATTTAATGATGATTCCACTATTTCGGAAGAGGTTCCAATTGATTATGAGAACAAAGTTGCTATCTATGATGACTATTGTGATGACATGTATGCTATAAAGAATAGTGATAACCATGAAACTTGTCATCATGATTTTAATTTTCAATTGGATTATGCCTCACATGATAGTTATTTTGTTGAGTTTGCTCCCAGTACTATTCATGAGAATAAATTTTCTTATGTGGAGAGTAATAAAATTTCTATGCTTCTGCATCATGAAAATAATGCTTTATGTGATAGTTATATTGTTGAATTCATTCATGATGCTACTAAAATTATTATGAGAGAGGGACATATGCTTTTACATATTGCAATAATATTAAGTTTCCTCTCTATGTGTTGAACGTTTTGAAGTTTTGCTTGTTTTACCTTACTATGCTAGTTGATTCTTGTTCCCACAAGTTGTTTGCTCACAAAATCCCTATGCATAGGAAGTTGGTTAGACTTAAATGTGCTAGTCATATGCTTCATGATGCTCCCATTATGTTTCAATTCTTATCTTTTATGTGAGCATCATTGAAATCATCATGCCTAGCTAGAAAGGCATTAAAGAAAAGCGTTTGTTGGGATACAACCCAACACCATTACCTACTGTATTTGTGTGTTCTGATGATTAAGCTACTATGGTAATCATGTTTTGTAGCTTTTTGTTTCAATAAAGTGCTAAGTAAGACCTTTGGGATGATCTGTGGTGATAGTTGATTTGATCTTGCTGAAAAACAGAAACTTTTGCGTCCAGTTGCAGAATTTTGAAAATTCACTGGAGCGTGATAAAATTCTGAATTTTTACACAAGATTGGTATACAAATTTCCTCTGTTGTCCTATTTTTTCAGAATTTTTGGAGTTACAGAAGTATGGAAAGTTTCCAGATCACTACTGACTGTTTTGTTTTTGACAGATTCTGTTTTCTATGTGTTGTTTGCTTATTTTGATGAATCTATGAGTAGTATCGGAGGGTATGAACCATGGAGAAGTTGGAATATAATAGATATAACACCAATATACATTTAGAATGAGTTCACAACAGTACCTAAGTGGTGGTTTGCTTTATCATACTAACGGAGCTTACGAGTTTTCTGTTGAGTTTTGTGTTGTGAAGTTTTCAAGTTTTGGGTGAAGTTTTGATGGACTACGGAATACGGAGTGGCAAGTAACTAAGCTTGGGGATGCTCAAGGCGCCCCAAGGTAATATTAAAGGAATACCCAAGCAACTAAGCTTGGGGATGCCCCGGATGGCATCCCCTCTTTTGTCTTCAATCCATTGATAAATTTACATAAGGATATATTTTTATTCACCACATGATATGTGTTTTGCTTGGAGCGTCATTTTCCTTTATTAGGATTTGCTTGCTATTATTTAGAGTAATGTTTAGTATCTTTTAGTTCAATAAAAATGTCAAGTATAGCCTTTACCATGCTTATTTTACAAGTCTATACGTTGCTGTTTTGAAAACATAAAGTTTTCTATCATTGTCTGAATTCTTCTGGATAGCCAGAATATGATAAAATCTTGAAATTTTTACAAAATAACAAATTTTCTACAGTGTGGTAATTTTTCATAAATTTTGGAGTTAGGGAAGTATGACTCCTCTTGCATTCTTTACAGACTATTCTGTTTAGACATATTGCTGTTCTATTTGCATTTTTTGCATATGTTTGCTTGTTTAATGATTTTATTTGAGGATGGGAGTATTAAATATGCAGAGGCATTTAGCATGCAATATCAAATTATAATTTTAGTGATTTTCCATAGTAGAGAATGATAAGGTTTTGCATGAATTTATACTAACCTATCTCACGAGTTGTTGTGTGCATGAAGTTTTAAGATTTCGGGAAACTATGATATGAGAGGAATTAAGGAGACACAAGAGCTCAAGCTTGGGGATGCCCAAGGCATCCCTAGTTAATATTTCAAGAAGTCTCAAGCATCTAAGCTTGGGGATGCCTCGGTTGGCATCCCACCTTTGTTCTTCAACAATGGTCGGTCAGTTTTGGTTGAGCCTAAGTTTTTGCTTCTTCACATGATATGTGTGATAGGTCTCCAACGTATCTATAAATTTTGATTGTTCCATGCTATTATATTATTTGTTTCGGATGTTTAATGGGCTTTATTATACACTTTTATATTATTTTTGGGACTAACCTATTAACCCAAGGCCCAGTGCAAATTGCTGTTTTTTTGCCTATTTCAGTGTTTCGCAGAAAAGGAATATCAAACGGAATAAAACCTTCGGGAGCATGATTTTTGGAACAAACGTGATCCAGGGGACTTGGAGTGGACATCAAGAAAGAAGCGAGGAGACCACGAGGCAGGGAGGCGCGCCCCCACCCTCGTGGGCCCCTCGCAGCTCCACCGACCTACTTCTTCCTCCTATATATACCCATGTACCCCGAAAACATCCAGGAGCACCACAAAACCCTATTTCCACCGCCGCAACCTTATGTACCCGTGAGATCCCATCTTGGGGCCTTTCTCGAAGCTCCGCCGGAGGGGGAATCAATCACGGAGGGCTTCTACATCAACACCATAGCCTCTCCGATGATGTGTGAGTAGTTTACCACAGACCTTCGAGTCCATAGTTATTAGCTAGATGGCTTCTTCTCTCTCTTTGGATCTCAATACAACGTTCTCCTCGATCTTCTTGGAGATCTATTCGATGTAACTCTTTTTGTGGTGTGTTTGTCGAGATCCGATGAATTGTGGGTTTATGATCAAGTTTATCTATGAACAATATTTGATTCTTCTCTGAAATCTTTTATGTATGATTTGTTATCTTTGCAAGTCTCTTCGAATTATCAGTTTGGTTTGGCCTACTAGATTGATCTTTCTTGCCATGGGAGAAGTGCTTAGCTTTGGGTTCAATCTTGCGGTGTCCTTTCCCAGTGACAGCAGGGGCAGCAAGGCACGTATTGTATTGTTGCCATCGAGGATAAAAAGATGGGGTTTATATCATATTGCTTGAGTTTATCCCTCTACATCATGTTATCTTGCCTAATGCATTACTCTGTTCTTATGAACTTAATACTCTAGATGCATGCTGGATAGCGGTTGATGTGTGGAGTAATAGTAGTAGATGCAGAATCGTTTCGGTCTACTTGTCGCGGACGTGATGCCTAATATACATGATCATGCCTAGATATTCTCATAATTATGCACTTTTCTATCAATTGCTCGACAGTAATTTGTTCACCCACCGTAATACTTATGCTATCTTGAGAGAAGCCACTAGTGAAACCTATGGCCCCCGGGTCTATCTTCTATCATATAAGTTTCCAATCTATTTTATTTTGCAATCTTTATTTTCCAATCTATATCATAAAAATACCAAAAATATTTATCTTATTATCTCTATCAGATCTCACTCTCGTAAGTGACCGTGAAGGGATTGACAACCCCTTTATCGCGTTGGTTGCGAGGTTCTTATTTGTTTGTGTAGGTACAAGGCGACTTGTGTGTAACCTCCTACTGGATTGATACCTTGGTTCTCAAAAACTGAGGGAAATACTTACGCTACTTTGCTGCATCATCCTTTCCTCTTCAAGGGAAAAACCAACGCAAGCTCAAGAGGTAGCAAGAAGAATTTCTGGCGCCGTTGCCGGGGAGGCTTACGCTAAGTCAAGTCAAGATTTGATCTCCCGTCAACTAGCCAATCTCTGGCGCAGTTGCCAAGTCAAGTCAAGACATACCAAGTACCCATCACAAACTCTTATCCCTCGCATTACATTATTTGCCATTTGCCTCTCGTTTTCCTCTCCCCCACTTCACCTTTGCCTTTTCTTCGCCCTTCTTCCGTTCGATCTTGTGTTACCATGTGCCTTCTTTTTGCTTGCATCTTCGCTTTCTAAAAGTTTATGGATCCTTATCCCCTTGCTAATCTGTTTAAGAGATCCAATTATGATGAACCAATTTCTAGTGATTTGAGTGCACTAGATTATCTTTATGAGGTTTTGCTTGAAATTCGTGAATCTGAAAATTGTGATGAAGAAATTTATGAAGAGATTCACGATAGCTCCTTGAATAAAAAGCATGATTGCAATGATTTTACTATAAATTATCTTGATGTCAATTGTGCTAATAATATGCAAAACCCTAAGCTTGGGGATGCTAGTTTTGCTATGTCTACTACTTGTTGTAATGATCACGATTGGGGTGATTCTTCCTATGATCTTGAAAATTTATTTAAGCCCCATGATGAATATGAGATTGATAATAGTGTTTGCAATAATATTGAAAGTGGGTTTGGAAGAGTGTCAACTTTAGATCCCACATATTTGGAGAATGTTCAATCTTATGAATTTTTTGATAAAAGTGGGTTTGGTGAGGTCATAACTTTAGTTAATGTTAATCCCACTATTTTGGAAGAGTGTCAACTTCGCATGCATGTGGATCGTGTTGAAAATATTTCATGTGATAGCTATTTTGTTGAATTTTCTTATGATCCCACATGTAATTATTATGAGAGAGGAAAATATGGTTGTAGAAGTTTTCATGATAATAAATTACCTCTCGTTATGTTGAGATTGCTATTGTTTCTTTCCGCTTCCTTGCATATGCTAGTTTTTGCTTGTTTTGATAATTTTTTTGCCTATAAGATGCCTATGCATAGGAAGTAATTTAGAATTAGATGTGTTTGTCATGTGTTTCATGATGCTCTCTTTGCGCTTCAATTCTTGTCTTTCATGTGAGCATCGTTAGAATTATCAATGCCTAGCTAGAGGCGTTAAACGATAGCGCTTGTTGGGAGGCAACCCAATTTTATTTTTGTTTCTGTTTAGTAATAAATAAATCATCATGCTACTGCTATTATTGTGTTTTTTGTGTTTTAATTAGTGTTTGTGCCAAGTAAAGCCTTTAGGATCTTCTTGGATGATAGTTGTTTGATCTTGCTGTAGAAAACAGAAACTTTGCGCTCACGAGAATAATTTTCATAAATCACAGAAAAGAGATTTTACCCTGATTCTTTTTGAAGTAGATTAATATACAAATTACCCAGGTCTTCCTAATTTGGTTGAAATTTTGGAGTTCCAGAAGTTTACGTTTGATATAGATTACTACAGACTGTTCTGTTTTTGACAGATTCTGTTTTTCGTGTGTTGTTTGCTTATTTTGATGAATCTATGGCTAGTATCGGATGGTATGAACCACAGAGAAGTTGGAATACAGTAGGTTTAACACCAATATAAATAAATAATGAGTTCATTACAGTACCTTGAAGTGGTGGTTTGTTTTCTTTCGCTAACGGAGCTCATGAGATTTTCTGTTGAGTTTTGTGTTGTGAAGTTTTCAAGTTTTGGGTAAAGATTTGATGGATTACGGAATAAGGAGTGGCAAGAGCCTAAGCTTGGGGATGCCCAAGGCACCCCAAGGTAAATTCAAGGACACCCGAAAGCCTAAGCTGCATCAAAGTAGGTTGTTTAGATGTGCAACTAGCTGAGCTACCTATATGATGCAACAACAACAAGCACACAAGCAAGCAAGAGAGATAACACAAATAAGCTTGCACAAGTAAAGGCACGAGATAACCAAGAGTGGAGCCGGTGAAGACGAGGATGTGTTACCGAAGTTCCTTCCTTTTGAGGGGAAGTACGTCTCCGTTGGAGCGGTGTGGAGGCACAATGCTCCCCAAGATGCCACTAGGGCCACCGTATTCTCCTCACGCCCTCACACAATGCGAGATGCCGTGTTTCCACTATTGGTGCCCTTGGAGGCGGCGACCGGACCTTCACAAACAAGGTTGGGGCAATCTCCACAACTTAATTGGAGGCTCCCAACAACACCACGAAGCTTCACCACAATGGAATATGGCTCCGCGGTGACCTCAACCGTCTAGGGTGCTCAAACACCCAAGAGTAACAAGATCCGCAAGGGATTAGTGGGGGGAATCAAATTTCTCTTGGTGGAAGTGTAGATCGGGGCCTTCTCAACCAATCCCTAGAAAATCAACAAGTTTGATTGGCTAGGGAGAGAGATCGGGCAAAAATGGAGCTTGGAGCAACAATGGAGCTTGGGGATGGAAGAGGTAGTCAACTCGGGGAAGAAGACACCCCTTATATAGTGAAGGGACAAATCCAACCGTTATCCACTTAACCAGCCCGCGACCTAGGGTACTACCGCACCAAACAAGCGGTACTACCGCAAGGGCTCACGGTACTACCGCGGCGAACCGCGGTACTACCGCTGCCATGGCCACGACAGGAGCTAACCCAGGCCTGTAGCAAAGAAGCTGAGGGCGGTACTACCGCTGGCAAGGTACTACCGCTCCCCCTTGCGGTACTACCGCAAGGCAGGATTGGACTAGCCTGGGAAGGGCGCGGACAAATAAAAATACATTCGTGGCAACTTCCACTGAGTTTCAAACAATGCAAAAATCTGACACGGTACTACCGCGCAAGGAGCGGATGTAAAAAAATTACATCCGCCCCTACTTCCGCTCAAGTTGCTGTGCCAGGCCAGGACTCATGGTACTACCGCGCGCGTGGGGCAGTACTACCGCGTAGGGCGCGGATGTAAAAAATTACATCCGCCCCTACAGCCGCACGAGCAGCTGAGCCTGGCCAGAGGCCACGGTACTACATCTCCCAAGGAGCGGTACTACCGTGAGCACCTGCGGTACTACCGCTCAGAAGAGCAGTACTACCGCATGCCCCAGAACAGCAACACTATGAATCCTTCTTTTTGCATATACACGAAACGGAGGATGCTCCAAAGTGCTAAGGGAAAGGCGGCGCAAAAGGAGTAAACGTGTATGTGATGATTCCAGCCAAACCTTTCCAAAGCGGACCCCTCTTAATAGTACGGCTTTCCTACGACTGAAATCCACAAAAAAGAAACATGGAAAAACGCCGTCTTCAATAGTCTTCGAGGGGCACGAAACCGTCTTGTGCCTAGTGATGAAATGTGTGAAATACTCAAGGCACACGATTAGTCCGCAAAAGCATTGTCATCAAACACCAAAACAACTAAGGGATAAATATGCCCTTACAATCTCCCCCTTTTTGGTGGATTGATGACAATACGGGATTTGCACAACAAGGAGATAAAATGAACATGGGCAAACCCCACATCTATAAAATATCGACGGGCTCCCCCTAGATGTGTGCTATCTAGATGAGTGCTTTGGACTGCATGGCACACATACTAGGATCAACACTCCCCCTGTATTTTATAGACAAGGCATATCTTGCAACAACAAGGCTAACACTAAGCAAGATTAGTAAATATGAGCATAATAGAAACATCACAAGATAGCATAAGCTCAAAAAGGTGAGATAGAGTGCATATGTTTTACACCATATGATAGATAAGTCTCACAAGCGCAAACCAAACCAAAGCAACCGAGGTTCGACGGAACAAAAGCAAATGACACACAACGAAACAAACACAACTCGCAAATCCTACACTCTCTCCCCCTTTGGCATCGAGACGCCAAAAACGCAGAGAGGACGCCTACAACACAAGTGGTGGCTCAAGCGGAGTAGTCACTCGCACGTTCTCCGTCGGACTCGGCAGCGGGGATGGGCTCCTCCTCAGAATCAGTCCATTTGTAGCCTTGTTTTTCCATCCACTCAGCCTCTGGAGTGATGTGCTCCTCGGAGCCGCCTGAAACTTCCTCTCCAAAAACCCTCATGATCTTCTTGTCGCGGCGGTGACTCTCCTTGGGGCAACGTGAGTCCGGTACTGCCCCTTTGCCTGCATGAAGAACAAGGCCTTCATCTTGGCCTTCAGCTTCTTAGCCCATGAGGGCTCAGTGGAGGGAGGGGCATACCCAGCAGAGCTGTCCTCATCTGCATCCTCCTCCCCAATCTCCTCCTCGTCAACATCCATCTTAGCAGCCGCTGCCTCAGCATGAGTAGTAGTGTTAGCCCACTGGGGCTTGATGCGGAGTCTGATGGGGCCATGACGGACCCAGTCAGGGGCCAAAAACTCATCCTGCGGGAAGAGCTTCTCCCACGTCTTCGAGATCAAGAGAAACAGGTAAGGTCCATAGATGGGAACCTTACGGTTGAACACCGCAAACTTAAGCTCGCACCACATGATGTGGGAGACGTCCAATGGTTGGGTCTGAGTGAGACGCGCCTCCTCACAGATGATCAACATGTCCACAAGATAGGCATGCACCTTGTCCTTGTCCCCAATATGTGGGAAGAGAGAGTTGCGGAAGATCCAGTGCATAATGTCAAGGAAAGGGTTCAGAACCCGCGCCTTCTTGCCACTTGGAAGGAGCTTCTCAACATAATATTGCTGGAGCTTGTTCTTGTTAGCAGACTCGGGGTTGGCATGAGGGCGAACACCAACGGGCGTGATGAGCCCCTCATCAGGGACACAGAGCAAATCCATGAATTCCTTCCATGTAGCAGTTAGCTGACGTCCATTGGTCATCCAGGTCATCCTCCGTTCCTCATCAGGGTGAAAGTGAACCGAAGCAAAGAACTGAGCCACAAGCTCGGGATCAAAGTCCAAGTGAAAAGAGATCACATCCTCAATGGCAAACTGCTCCACAAGATCCAAGGCCTCACCAAAGTAGGCACGATGCTTCTCGTCCCTCATGTGATTCATATCAATCCAGTGCACGTCCACATATGTGTTCTGCTTGCCCTTGATCACATCCAAATAGATGAGATTCTGCTGCTTGGTCCAGAATAGATCATTGCCTCTGAAGTTGGCACGAGGATTCACATAAGGGTTGATCCTCCTTCGAGAGATAAACTCAGCCAGAGGTATCTCATCCATGCCCATGGAAGGCTCCTTCTGCTTGGAGGCGGTGGTCTTGGTCCTGCGTTGGGGGGCATTGGAACCCTCTGGAGCTTCATCTTGGTTGCGCAGACGCTTGGAACCCGTGTCACGGCTGGGATTGGAACGGCGAGCAGGTGCACCGGAGCCACCACCTAAGACACAAAACACAAAAACACGCGCGAGAAGCGAGAAGGATCAATGCAAAGACCACAACAAAACAGGTGAAACATGTAGAATGCGCACTTGGTAATTGCCATGAAGAAGATTTGACAACGGTAGTACTGCTTGTCTGCGCGGTACTAAAAATTTAGTGCCACTCCCATGTTGGAAATATGCCCTAGAGGCAATAATAAATTGGTTATTATTATATTTCCTTGTTCATGATAATCGTTTATTATCCATGCTAAAATTGTATTGATAGGAAACTCAGATACATGTGTGGATACATAGACAACACCATGTCCCTAGTAAGCCTCTAGTTGACTAGCTCGTTGATCAATAGATGGTTACGGTTTCCTGACCATGGACATTGGATGTTGTTGATAACGGGATCACATCATTAGGAGAATGATGTGATGGACAAGACCCAATCCTAAGCCCAGCACAAGATCGTGTAGTTCGTTTGCTCAGAGCTTTTCTAATGTCAAGTATCATTTCCTTAGACCATGAGATTGTGCAACTCCCGGATACCGTAGGAATGCTTTGGGTGTACCAAACGTCACAACGTAACTGGGTGGCTATAAAGGTGCACTACAGGTATCTCCGAAAGTGTCTGTTGGGTTGGCACGAATCGAGACTGGGATTTGTCACTCCGTGTAAACGGAGAGGTATCTCTGGGCCCACTCGGTAGGACATCATCATAATGTGCACAATGTGACCAAGGAGTTGATCACGGGATGATGTGAGTTACGGAACGAGTAAAGAGACTTGCCGGTAACGAGATTGAACAAGGTATCGGGATACCGACGATCGAATCTCGGGCAAGTAACATACCGATTGACAAAGGGAATTGTATACGGGATTGATTGAATCCCCGACATCGTGGTTCATCCGATGAGATCATCGTGGAACATGTGGGAGCCAACATGGGTATCCAGATCCCGCTGTTGGTTATTGACCGGAGAACGTCTCGGTCATGTCTGCATGGTTCCCGAACCCGTAGGGTCTACACACTTAAGGTTCGATGACGCTAGGGTTATAGGGAATAGATATACATGGTTACCTAATGTTGTTCGGAGTCCCGGATGAGACCCTGGACGTCACGAGGAGTTCTGGAATGGTCCGGAGGTAAAGATTTATATATGGGAAGTCCTGTTTTGGTCACCGGAAAAGTTTTGGGTGCTATCGGTAAAGTACCGGGACCACGGGAGGGTCCCGGGGGTCCACCAGGTGGGGCCACCGGCCCCAGAGGGCTGCGTGGGCCAAGTGTGGGAAGGGACCAGCCCCTAGGTGGGCTGGTGCGCCTCCCACAAGGGGCCCAGGGCGCGGGAAGGGGGGAAGGGGGAAACCCTAGGCTCAGATGGGCCTAAGGCCCATCTAGTGGGGCGCCCCCCTCTCTCCCCCCTTGGCCGCCCCCAAGCCCCATCTAGGGCTGGCCGCACCCCTTGGGGGGGGGAACCCTAGATGGGGGCGCAGCCCCTCCCCCTCCCCTATATATACTTGAGGTTTTGGGGCTGCCACGGACATGGGAACATCTCCCTCATAGCGCAGCCCTACCCCTCTTCCTCCTCCTCTCCCGCGGTGCTTGGCGAAGCCCTGCGGGATTGCCACACTCCTCCATCACCACCACGCCGTCGTGCTACTACTGGACGGAGACTTCCCCAACCCCATCAAGGCGTGGGAGACTTCACCGGGCTGCACGTGTGTTGAACGCGGAGGCACCGTTCTTCGGTGCTTAGATCGGAATCAACCGCGATCTGAATCGCTACGAGTACGACTCCTTCATCCGCGTTCTTGCAACGCTTCCGCATCGCGATCTACAATGGTATGTAGATGAACTCCCCTTCCCTCGTTGCTAGATTACTCCATAGATTGATCTTGGTGATGCGTAGAAAATTTTGAATTTCTGCTACGTTCCCCAACATCCCAGTGACGGTAGTACCGCGCGGAGGCACGGTAGTACCGGGTCTTGGTGCGGCAGTAAAGTTTTAGTGCTGTGTCTGGTGTGGTAGTACCGCTCCTGAGGAGCGGTAGTACCGTACGGGCAGTAGTACCGCACCTGAGATGCGGTAGTACCGCACGGCGTCAGATCCGAATTCCCAACTGGATCGGAGAACATCCGTGACAACGAGGCGGTACTACAGTTGATCAAATTTACCACGGGACAACATATCAAGTACAATTTCTACGCATCACTACTCTCCTACACCCTAATCTTGCAAAGTTTTGGCCTAAAATATCAAGAACAACATGCATCTCCCCAAAAACCTAGAAGCGAAAGAACAAACAAAGGAGAGAGGGATTTGGGGAGAAACCTTGTTCCGTGGCAAGAGGAAGTGGTGGGGAACGATCCCACCGGTCGGAATCCGAGGAGAGCGGCAGGAGACGGAGATCCGGCGAGGGTCTCCGGCGCCGTTCTTGAGCGAGAGAGAGAGAGAGATACGACATGGAGAGAAACAGACGAATGGGTATGGGGGAGTTGGAACTCCCCCTGCCCATTCTTAACCCCCACGCGCCCTCGACAACGCAGTAGTACCGCACGTCATCGCGGTAGTACCGCCTGGGCGGAAGTACTGCACCGTGGGCGGTAGTACCGCTCCCCCAGGCGGCAGTAAAAAATTACTGCCGCGTTGGGTGCGGAAGTACCGTGCGCTCCTCACGCGGTAGTACCGTGGCAGGCCGCGGTAGTACCATGTGCTCAAGAAGATGCAAGTTTCAAGAACACGAGAAAACAAAGCCTTTGCATGGCAATCTACAAGCGAACGGACACACCAACATGCTGACACACGAGACAACACACACCAGAATGACACGACGAAAGGAAGACAAGAGACAACAAGGACTAAGACAATCAACACAAACTCTCTTAAAGAGAGGGCGGTGGCCGGAGCCACCTATGTTTGAGTCAATTGGTATGGCACCGCGAAGAATTATCCTTGGGCCCATGACCAAAACTCGTCTTTGAAGCACAAGTACCATAAAAAATGGCTAATGTGAAAGAGTTGATCAATCTATGCATAATGGGGGGAGGGAGAGTTCATTGAGAGAACAACACTCCCCCTATGTCCATGCCTACACCTAAACAAGATAGCAAGTTGAGTATGGTGGGGTGTGCAAGGGTTCAAGCAACATTGCTCGAATCAATGATATTTAGCTCATGCCTTAACTCGCGAAATCTTGCTTCATCCAAGGGCTTCGTGAAAATATCTGCAAGGTTGTCATGAGTGTTGACGTAGTTAAGCTCGATCTCCCCTCATCTAATGTGATCCCGGATGAAGTGATACCGAATCTCAATATGCTTCGTCTTGAAGTGTTGCACCGGGTTGAGAGAAATCTTGATGGCGCTTTCATTGTCACACCAAAGAGGCACTTTGTCACAAATGACACCGTAATCCTTTAAGGTTTGCCTCATCCATAGAAGTTGTGCACAACAACTACCGGCCGCCACATACTCCGCTTCGGTGGACGAGAGAGACACACAACCTTGCTTCTTAGAAGACCAACTTACCAAAGAGCAACCAAGGAATTGGCACCCTCCGGAAGTGGACTTCTTATGTCTCCCGCCCAATCCAAGTCGGAATAACCTACAAGCTTGAAGTTTGCTCCTCTTGGGTACCATAAGCCAAAGTTTGGGGTATGAGCCAAATATCGAAAGATTCGCTTGACCGCCACAAAGTGGCTTTCCTTAGGTGCGGCTTGAAACCGTGCACAAATTCCCACACTCAACATGATATCCGGTCTAGATGCACAAAGGTAAAGCAAGGAGCCAATCATGGAGCGATATACCTTTTGATCCACCGCTTTACCATTGGGATCAATGTCAAGTTGGCACTTGGTGGGCATTGGAGTGGAAGCCGGCTTGACATCACTTAACTTGAATCTCTTTAGCATGTCTTGAGTGTATTTGGCTTGGTTGATGAAGATTCCTTCTCTTCTTTGCTTGACTTCGAACCCGAGAAAGAACTTCAACTCTCCCATTCAAGACGTCTTGAACTTTGAGGTCATGAGAGCGGCAAATTCCTCATTGAAAGCTTTGTTAGGGGAACCAAAGATAATATCATCAACATATAGTTGGCACACAAATAACTCCCCTTTGACCTTCTTAGTAAAAAGAGTGGGGTCGATTTGCCCAACTTCAAATCCACGATCTTGCAACAACTTGGTAAGGTGGTCATACCACACACGTGGGGCTTGTTTAAGGCCATAGAGTGCCTTATCGAGTTGATACACATGATCGGGGAAGTAGGGATCCTCGAACCCGGGGGGTTGCTTGACATATACCAACTCATTAATAGGACCATTAAGAAAAGCACTCTTCACATCCATTTGTTGCAACTTAAAGTTGTGATGGGAAGCATAAGCAATCAACAAACGAATGGATTCAAGGCGAGCAATGGGAGCAAAGGTTTCACCGTAGTCACTACCCTTGACTTGGGAGTAGCCTTGTGCTACCAATCTTGCCTTGTTGCGGATGATGGTCCCATGAGCATCTTGCTTGTTCTTGAATATCCACTTGGTTCCAATGACATTGTGGTTCCCCGATGGCCTTGGCACCAATCTCCACACCTTGTTGTACTCGAAGTTGTTGAGTTCTTCATGCATGGCATTGAGCCAATCCGGATCTTCGAGTGCCTCATAGACCTTTTGGAGTTCAACACAAGAGACAAACGCGTGATGTTCACAATAGTTTGCCAATTGTCTACGAGTGCTTACCCCCTTTTGAATGCTTCCAAGCACATTCTTCATGAGATGACCCTTGGTGGAGAGCTTGGAAGCAATCTTGGCGGCACGACGCTCCAATTCCTCCTCGTGGGTTAGTCGAGGAGCGGTCACTTGATCATCTTGAGCGCTGTCTTGAGATTGTTCTTGATCTTGAGAGCGCTCTTGATCTTGAACTTGCTCGGAGGAGAGCACTTTACCTTGGGCATCACTTGGTGTTTCAACACCGTCTTGAGATTGATCTTGCCCTTGGTCTTGTTCGTGAGGTTGAGGGCCTTCACTTTGTTCTTCGGAAGCATGTGGGCCTTGGGTTGGTGATGGCTCCATATGAGCGGAGCATTGTCCTTATCCTTTGGCCACAAGGGGTTCCTCAATGGGTAGGATGAAACCAACTCCCATTCTTCTTATGGCTTGAGGAGGAATTTCATCACCTACATCACAAGTGCCACTTTGCTCCACTTGGGAGCCGTTATTCGCATCAAACTCCACGTTACACATCTCCTCAATAAGTCCCGTGGACTTATTGAGGACACGGTAAGCATGAGAGTTTGTAGCATAACCAACAAATATGCCCTCATAAGCTCTAGCCTCAAATTTAGACAAACAAACACCTTTCTTGAGAATGAAACACTTACACCCGAACACCCGAAAGTACTTGAGGTTGGGCTTGTTACCGGTGAGTATCTCATATGGAGTCTTGTTCAAGCCTTTGCAGAGATAAAGCCGGTTGGATGCATGACTCGCGGTGTTGATGGCTTCGGCCCAAAAGTTGTATGGAGACTTGAATTCCGCCATCATGGTCCTTGCCGCATCCATCAAAGTCCGGTTCTTCCTCTCTGCTACACCATTTTGTTGAGGGGTGTATGGTGCCGAATATTGATGCTTGACCCCCTCATCACTAAGAAACTCATCCAAGGTGTAGTTCTTGAACTCGATGCCATTGTCACTTCTTATTGTCAAGATCTTTGCATTGTGTTGACGTTGGGCTTCATTTGCAAAGTCGATGACGGTTTGTTGGGTCTCGCTCTTCCTCTTTAAGAAATATACCCAAGTGTATCTCGAATAATCATCCACAATCACCAAGCAATACTTTCTACCCCCAAGGCTATCAAAGGATGGAGGCCCAAAGAGATCCAAGTGAAGGAGCTCCAAGGGCCTCTTCGAGTAAATGATAGTCGTGGGAGGGTGAGCCTTTTCATGTAGCTTTCCTTCGATACAAGCACTGCAAGCACGATCTTTAGCAAAACTAACATTTGTTAGTCCATGGACATGGTCCCCCTTGAGAAGACTTTGCAAAGATCTCATATTGACATGGGCTAAACGGCGATGCCAAATCCATCCCACGTCAACTTTAGCCATTAGGCTTGTCGCGGTCTTAGTGGGTCACTCCGAAAAGTTAATCACATAGAGACCGTTCTCGACATGCCCAGCAAAGGCTACTTTAAGAGTCTTGCTCCACAAGAGGGCCACGATATCAACATCAAATAAAGTGGCAAAGCCCATGAGTGCAAGTTGAAGAACGGAAAGTAAATTGTATGCAAGGGACTCAACAAGCATGACCTTCTCGATCGTGAGATCATGAGAAATGACAACCTTGCCAAGTCCCAATACCTTAGAGGACGAGGCATCACCCCACTCTACATTGGTGGGCATAGATGGAATCTTGTGAATGTCCACCACCAAGTCCTTGCTTCCGGTCATATGATTAGTGGCTCCACTATCGAGCAACCATGATCCCCCACCGGAAGCAAACACCTACAAGAGATCAATGCTTGGTTTTAGGTACCCATTTTGTAATGGGTCCTTTGATGTTAGTAACAAGGGTCTTAGGAACCCAAATAGACCATTCAATGTGCTCATGAGAAGAACCGACAAATTTGGCATAAACATGTCCATCACTAGCACGACATAACGCATAAGAAGGGTTAAAGTCGCCGGCTTTGTTGGGAGGGGTAGCATTGCCCTTCTTGGCATCACTACCCTTCACATTGTTCTTCTTCTTCCCTTTAGGAGCACCCTCCCCTTCCTTCACAAAAGTTTGCTTGAGAGGGTGAGGTCGTTTTGCCTTGTCATCCTTCTTCTTGTTCTTTGACTTGGGTGTGAACCCAATCCCTTCCTTGGCCACAACTTCCTTTTGATTGCTCAAAAGGTCGTTGAGGTTCTTCTCACCTTGTATGCACGACACAAGGCCTTTCTCAAGTTGCTTCTTCAACTCCGCATTCTCCTCAACAAGATGCACATGCTCACAACATGGGTTAGTAGCATTTGCATTATCAATTAAGACCATATGAGGAAAGGTGGCTTTCTCCTTGGTTAGCTTTACTTGGAGTTGATCATGAGACTCTCTGAGGCTAGCATGAGCACCCTTCAAGACCTTGTGAGCCTTGTCAAGTAAATCAAACTCCTCTTTGAGTCTAGCAAGATCAACCCCAAGCTTGGCCTTCTCGGAATTTAGCACACGAGAAACAACAAGAGCATGATCAAGATCTTTCTTTAACTTAGCGTGATCATCATTGTGTGACTCCTCAAGAGCCAAACGAAGACCACACTCTTTCTCTAGAGCATTGGAAAGATCCGAAATCTCATCGGCATAGTCACGGCTATGCCCCTCCATCTTAGAGATGGTATCTTCGCGAGCCTCGATCATGTCATTGGCTTCACCAAGTTGTTCCAAGAGAGCAACGAAGTGCTTCTTGGATTTACCTTTGAGTTTACCCATAAAGGACTCAAACCCATTCTCCTCCACATTAGATCCCTCATGTTCATCAACGCAATCCGTCAAAGAAGGATTATTAATGATGGTAGTTTTGATGTTGGGGGTTACCTTGTTGGTGGCTTTAGCCATGAGGCACTTGGCGGTGATGCTCTCATTGGGTGAGTCGAAGAGAGACACCCGTGGAGTTGTCGCAATGGCAACGGAGGCCATGGCAACTGACTCACCATCTTCATCATCATCATCATCCTCATTGTACTCTTCTTGTACCACCAACGCCTTGGGAGGAGTCTTCTTGGTGAAGTTGCTCTTGTTGGGGAAAGACTTGGCCTTGTCCTTTCGGATGAGCTTGCCACCATTGTCTTCCCTCTTCTCATAAGGGCATTCCGCAACAAAATGGCTCACATTGCCACAATTATAGCAAGTCCTCACACGTTGCTTGACCTTCGCGCCACTTGAGTTGTTCTTGTTGAAGTTGGGCCTTGAGTTCTTCTTGCTCCAAAATTGCCTTGAAGCGAGAGCCATGTGTTCATGATAGGCATACTTTGTATCTTCGGGGTTGCTCTCTTCTTCCTCTTCGTTCTCTTCTTCCACACTAACCTTGGACTTTAAAGCAAGGTTGGGCTTCTTTGCTCTTTGAGAACGTAGCACCGCATTGTCGGCGGTCTTGTCCAAGATGCTCATTGCCACAAACTCATCCAACACTTCACTTGAGGACAGGGTGTGGAAGTCCGGCCTTTGACGAATGACGGAGGACATGGCCTTGTGGTAAGGCATCATTGCCTTTAGGAATTTGCGCTTGATCCAATTGTCATCCGTGTCCTTGCTCCCATGATCTCGGAGTGAGACCGCGACTTTGGTTACTCTCCGATAAAGCTCCCGAGGTTCTTCATCTTCTTTCATTGCAAACTCATCGGCTTCATCTTGCACCACTTCATAGTTGGAGCGTTGAATGCTTGCGCTTCCCCTGTAGAGGGAAACAACTTGGTGCCATGCATCTTTGGCCATGGCGAAGGGCCGGAGGTGAGGAAGATCTTCGGGTGGGATTGCATCTTGGATGATGTAGAGAGCATTCTCATTGAATTGATTATCCGCGGCTTCTCTAGGAGTGAAGTTGCTTCGGTCATGCGGATAGAAACCTTCTTCAATGATTCTCCAAAGATTGGTATTCACATGATTTAAATGACGCTTAAAGCGATAGACCCAAGAATCAAAGTCCTCATTTTTCACAATCTTAGGGGGAGGACCGGCATGATTCAAATGAGTGGAAGGAATCGGTCTACCATAAACAAGTGGAGGTTCCACATGGGCAAAGATGCCGGTTCCATTTTTACCACTAGAAGAAGGAGCTTTTTCACTAGTAGCTTCCCCCTTGTCGGAGTTAGCATCCGTCACCTTGTTAGTGGGATCACCCACTTTCAACGGTGCGGTGGATAATTTAAGCCCTTCTAGGAATTTATTAAACATGCTTTCAACCTCGGTCATCATGGAGGTTTTCAATGTGTCCAAAGCCACATTGAATTCCTCACGAGAGACCGCGGTTCCCCCATCGGCCGTAGACGAGATCGGATTCACACCGGAGTGCTCCTCCCCACCGTCTGTGGTGTCAACCATACTCTTCGGACGACAAAGTACTTAATAAAGAGACGAGGCTCTGATACCAATTGAAAGGATCGATATGGTTAACTAGAGAGGGGGGGGGGGTGAATAGGCAACTAACAATTTTTAGCTTTTCTTTACCAAATTAAACTTTGCATCAAAGTAGGTTGTCTAGATGTGCAACTAGCTGAGCAACCTATATGATGCAACAACAACAAGCACCCAAGCAAGCAAGAGATATAACACAAATAAGCTTGCACAAGTAAAGGCACAAGATAACCAAGAGTGGAGCCGGTGAAGACGAGGATGTGTTACCGAAGTTCCTTCCTTTTGAGGGGAAGTACGTCTCCGTTGGAGCGGTGTGGAGGCACAATGCTCCCCAAGAAGACACTAGGGCCATCGTATTCTCCTCACGCCCTCACACAATGCGAGATGCCGTGATTCCACTATTGGTGCCCTTGGAGGCGGCGACCGGACCTTCACAAACAAGGTTGGGGCAATCTCCACAACTTAATTGGAGGCTCCCAACGACACCACGAAGCTTCACCACAATGGACATGGCTCCGCGGTGACCTCAACCGTCTAGGGTGCTCAAACACCCAAGAGTAACAAGATCCGCAAGGGATTAGTGGGGGGAATCAAATTTCTCTTGGTGGAAGTGTAGATCGGGGCCTTCTCAACCAATCCCTAGAAAATCAACAAGTTTGATTGGCTAGGGAGAGAGATCGGGAGAAAATGGAGCTTGGAGCAACAATGGAGCTTGGGGATGGAAGAGGGAAGAAGACACCCCTTATATAGTGAAGGGACAAATCCAACCGTTATCCACTTAACCAGCATGCGACCTGCGGTACCACCGCACCAAACAAGCGGTACTACCGCAAGGGCTCATGGTACTACCGCGGCGAACCGCGGTACTACCGCTGCCACGACCACGGCAGGAGCTAACCTAGGCCTGTAGCAAAGAAGCTGAGGGTGGTACTGCCGCTGGCGCGGTACTTCCGCTCCCCCTTGCGGTACTACCGCAAGGCAGGATTGGACTAGCCTGGGAAGGACGCAGACAAATAAAAATACATCCGTGGCAACTTCCGCTGAGTTTCAAACAATGCAAAAATCCGACACGGTACTACTGCACCAGGCACGCGGTACTACCGCGCAGGGAGCGGATGTAAAAAAATTACATCCGCCCCTACTTCCGCTCAAGTTGCTGTGCCAGGCCAGGACTCACGGTACTACCGCGCGCGTGGGGCGGTACTACCACGTAGGGCGCGGATGTAAAAAATTACATCCGCCCCTATAGCCGCACGAGCAGCTGAGCCTGGCCAGAGGCCACGGTACTACAGCTCCCAAGGAGCGGTACTACCGTGAGCACCTGCGGTACTACCGCAGGGGGCTGCGGTACTACCGCAGGGGCCTGCGGTACTACCGCTCAGAAGAGCAGTACTACCGCATGCCCCAGAACAGCAACACTAGGAATCCTTCTTTTTGCATATACACGAAGAAGCGGAGGATGCTCCAAAGTGCTAAGGGAAAAGCGGTGCAAAAGGAGTAAACGTGTACGTGATGATTCCACCCAAACCTTTCCAAAGCGGACCCCCTCTTAATAGTACGACTTTCCTACGACTCAAATCCACCGAAAAGAAACGTGGAAAAAACACCGTCTTCAATAGTCTTCGAGGGGCACCAAACCGTCTTGTGCCTAGTGATGAAATGTGTGAAATACTCAAGGCACACGATTAGTCCACAAAAGCATTTGTCATCAATCACCAAAACAACTAAGGGATAAATATGCCCTTACACCCGGAAGGCATCCCCTCTTTCGTTTTCGTCCATCGATAACTTTACTTGATGCTATATTTTTATTCACCACATGATATGTGTTTTTCTTGGAGCGTCTTGTATGATTTGAGTCTTTGCTTTTTAGTTTACCACAATCATCATTGCTGTACACACCTTTTGGGAGAGACACACATGAATTGGAATTTATTAGAATACTCTATGTGCTTCACTTATATCTTTTGAGCTAGATAATTTTGCTCTAGTGCTTCACTTATATCTTTTAGAGCACGGTGGTGGTTTTATTTTATAGAAATTATTTATCTATCATGCTTCACTTATATTATTTTGAGAGTACTTTAAAACAACATGGTAATTTACTTTGGTATAATAAAAACTTTCATAAAAAGGTACATTGAATACTATGAGAAGTTTGATACTTGATAATTGTTTTGAGATATAAAGATGGTAATATTAAAGTTGTGCTAGTTGAGTAGTTGTGAATTGGAGAAATACTTGTGTTGAAGTTAGCAAGTTCCGTAGCATGCACGTATGGTAAATGTTGTGTAACAAATTTGAAACATGGGGTGTTCTTTGATTGTCATCCTTTGTGTGGAGGTCGGGATCGCGCGATGGTTAACTCCTACCAACCCTTCCCCTAGGAGCATGCGCGTAGTGCTTGGTTTTTGATGACTTGTAGATTTTTGCAATAAGTATGTGAGTTCTTTATGACTAATGTTGAGTCCATGGATTATAGGCACTCTCACCCTTCCATCATTGCTAGCCTCTTCGGTACCGTGCATTGCCCTTTCTCACCTTTAGAGTTGGTGCAAACTTCGCCGGTGCATCCAAACCCCGTGATATGATACGCTCTACCGCACATAAACCTCCTTATATCTTCCTCAAAACAGCCACCATACCTACCTATTATGGCATTTCCATAGCCATTCCGAGATATATTTCCATGCAACTTTCCATCGTTTCATTTATTATGACACGCTTCATCATTGTCATATTGCCTTGCATGATCATGTAGTTGACATCGTATTTGTGGCAAAGCCACCATGCGTAACTTATCATACATGTCACTTTTGATTCATTGCCCTTCCCGGTACACCGCCGGAGGCATTCATATAGAGTCATATTTTGTTCTAGTATCGAGTTGTAAATAAATAGAAGTGTGATGATCATCATTAATAGAGCATTGTCCCAAATAAAAAAAAAGAATAAGAGAAAGGCAAGAAAAAGAGAAATAAAAAGGGACAATGCTACTATCCTTTTTTTCCACACTTGTGCTTCAAAGTAGCACCATGATCTTTATGATAGAGAGCCTCTTGTTTTGTCACTTTCATATACTAGTGGGAATTTTTCATTATAGAACGGCTTGTATATTCCAACAATGGGGTTCCTCAAATGCCCTAGGTCTTCATGAGCAAGCAAGTTGGATGCACACCCACTTAGTTTCTTTTGTTGAGCTTTCATACATTTATAGCTCTAGTGCATCCGTTGCATGGCAATCCCTACTCCTTGCATTGTCATCAATTGATGGGCATCCCTAGCCCATTGATTAGCCGCGTCAATGTGAGACTTTCTCCTTTTTTGTCTTCTCCACATAACCCCCATCGTTATACACTATTCCACCCATAGTGCTATGTCCATGGCTCACGCTCATATATTGCGTGAAAGTTGAAAAAGTTTGAAAATTCTAAAGTATGAAACAATTGCTTGGCTGAAACTGGGGTTGTGCATGATTTGAATATTTTGTGTGACGAAAATGAAGCATGACCAAACTATATGATTTTGTAGGGATGAACTTTCTTTTGCCATGTTATTTTGAGAAGGCATAATTGCTTAGTTAGTATGCTTGAAGTATTATTGTTTTTATGTCAATATTAAACTTTTGTCTTGAATCTTTCGGATCTGAATATTCATGCCACAATGAAGAAAATTACATTGAGAATTATGCTAGGTAGCCTTCTGTCACGCCCAATATGCGATACTATCCTAAAAAGACTCGAAGGTCCCACCAAGGATAGAACCGCATATTGACACGCTTTTGCAAGGTGGATATCATTACATAATATATGGGGATACATACAAGGCATACAAATGCCGCAAGGATACATCAATATACATGAGAACAACATCCGACTACGGATGAAACATAAACAGAAGCTCAAACGACATCCACCCTGCTAGCCCAGGCCGCCGACCTGGAACCTATCCCCTGATCGAAGAAGAAGCAGAAGAAGAACTCCAAAACAAGAAAAATTGCTCTCGCGTCATGATCATCACATAATCTGTACCTGCAACTGTTGTTGTAGTAATCTGTGAGTCACGAGGACTCAGCAATCCCATTACCATGGGTATCAAGACTAGCAAAGCTTAATGGGTATGGAAAGGATAAGTGGTTAGGTTGCAGCAGCGACTAAGCAATGTATGGTGGCTAACATACGCAAATAAGAGCGAGAAGAGAAGCAACGAAACGGTCGTGAAACTAGCAATGATCAAGAAGTGATCCTGAACTCCTACTTACGTCAAACATAACCCAAAACCGTGTTCACTTCCCGGACTCCGCCGAGAAGAGAGCATCACCGCTACACACGCGGTTGATGCGTTTTAAATAAGTCAAGTGTCAAGTTCTCTACAACCAGACATTAACAAATTCCCATCTGCCACATAACCGCGGGCACGGATCTCGAAAGTTTATACCCTGCAGGGGTGTCCCAACTTAGCCCATTATAAGCTCTCACGGTCAACGAAGGATATTCCTTCTCCCGGGAAGACCCGATCAGTCTCGGAATCCCGGTTTATAAGACATTTCGACAATGGTAAAACAAGACCAGCAAAGCTGCCCGATGTGCCGACAATCCCGATAGGAGCTGTACATATCTCGTTCTCAGGGAAACACCGGATGAGACTAGCTACGAGTAAAACTAGACCTCGAGTTTCCCCGAGGTGGCCCCGCAGGCAGCTCGGTTCGGACCAACACTTAGAGAAGCACTGGCCCAGGGGGGTTAAAATAAAGATGACCCTCGGGATGCGCGACTCCCAAAGGAAAAAGGCTAGGTGAGGCAAATGTAAAACCAAGGTTGGGCCTTGCTGGAAGAGTTTTATTCAAAGCGAACTGTCAAGGGGGTCCCATAAATCACCCAACCGCATAAGGGACGCAAAATCAAGGAACATAACACCGGTATGACGGAAACTAGGGCGGCAAGAGTGGAACAAAACACCAGGCATAAGGCCGAGCCTTCCACCCTTTACCAAGTATATAGATGCATTAATTAAATAAGAGATATTGTGATATCCCAACATAACATAATCCAACAAGGAGCAATCTTCATCTTCACCTGCAACTAGCAACGCTATAAGAGGGGCTGAGCAAAGCGGTAACATAGCCAAACAACGGTTTGTTAGGAAGGGTGACAAAGGTTAGAGGTTCATGGCAATTTGGGAGGCTTGAAGAGCAAGTGATAGGTAGCGCAGCATAGCGATAGAACGAAGCAACTAGCATAGCAATGATAGTAATGAGATCCAAGGTGACGGTCATCTTGCCTGAAATCCCGCTAGGAAGAAGAATGAGTCCATGAAGAAGATGAAGCCACGAAGACGAACCAAGCGTAGACGAACGAATCCTCACGATCGCAACGAAACGGGAACTATCGAGAAGAAGCACACAACATGGTAAACACACCACACATGAACAAGGCATGATGCTCAACCAAGTATGATGCATGACAAGGCTACATGAGTCTATTCATGGCAAGAGATGATGCATACAAGAACAACACATCAAAGCAAGTTTAAATGAGGCCGGAAACAAGATATAACAAATCCGGTAAGTCCTCGTATGCAAATTTCGAAATTGGTCCAGATCTGAATAAGCCTTATGTTCAAGTTGTTAAACAGCAAGTTAAGATGCACCAAGATGATCTACACGAAATTTTAGTCAAGTTACATATAAAGTTCATTAGATTCGGAGTTACGGCCTAGAAGATATGAGCAAAACAAGTTAAACATGGCATTGATGCAAAATGCATTCAATCATCAAGAAAACACCTCAAAACAAAGATGCAACAAGGTAATATGAAACTACATGCAAAACTAAGCAAGTTTCATATAGAGCATGTTCAAAACGGAGCAACGGTGCAACACACACACTCCAAACAAGATATAGCAACAATCTATCCAAAACAGCAACTACGCATCTTGCAAGCATCAAAACAATATGCTACAGCACCTCAACATGAAAACAAAAGGCATGGGCATGATTTACAGGAAAATCATGACAAAACATGAACACTGAGATATCTCCAGAAAACACTTTAACATGCTCAAAAGGACATGGCAAGATTGCAAATAATAACAGTTTCACAGACTTAGCAGAAATTACTGGACATGGCAGAAATAACATCAGGTTGCTATGTTTAGAGCTATCAAACAACATGCTACAGGAACAGATCATAGCAAACAAAGACATGGCATGAATCTACTAATTGCATAGAACAAAAGTCCCTTACTGATCATGAGCCAAAAAGGCACAGAAGATATGATGGAACCCATGTAAACATAGCAAGTTTCATAAACAGATTCAGGCTTAGCAGAAAAACTGAGCATGGCATAAACAGAATTATGAAGGCATCTTTGCGAGCTCAAATCACTCAGCACAAAGCATTTCATGGCATGTGAAGGCAACCAACAGTAAGATGGCATAATTATGAAGCTAAGAATGGCAAGAGAAAGTTCATAGGGTGCATGGATCACTAGCAAAACACATGTCAAAACTGAACTTCATGTTGACAGGCTGACAGCAACATTATTTAGCAATTTGAGAGCAAGTTAACAACAAGCTACAGCAGGCTATAAATGCCACCAAGGGAATGGATGGATAGAGCACAACATGTAAAACAAAACATCCTTAGTGAACATCTCCAGATTATGCATAGAACTCATGGTAGCAGCAGGTTTATATAGCAACAAAATGTTACAGCTACAGACTTAGCAGAAAATCACTGTCACCGAAATCAGCAACATCATGGGGGCTACTTTGCATGCTTGTGCTAGTCACCACATAGACCAAAAAAATACAAGACAAGCACCACTGTAAAGATGGCATGATGAAGATCAAAACACATGTAGAGCTCATGCTCATAGGATGCACACACAAAATGCAATGAAAAAGACAAATCACCAAGTTCTGATAACAGACAACAGTTAACATCATATAGCACTCTTGCAACGATGATTTGGGCATCAAGATGAACTCAAACAAGCATGACACAATGGAACAAAATGAAGAGAATCTCATGATGAACATTTTTATATATTACACGCACAAAACGAAGCTACATGGAAAAGGTTATGGCACGACGAACAAGTGCACAAAATGTAGCAGATATAGGGACTTAGGGAAAATCGGGGCAACCTTATGGATCTAGGGTTTCGGGCACGGGAGCTGAGGACGGCTGGAGCTGGGTCGCCGGAGGACGGGGCGGCGTCGGAGGACGACGGGGGAGGGTCGCCGGCGGGTCGGGGCGGCGGATCCCGCCGGATCTCGCCGGGCGGC